>NW_020885125.1:34928-95884 GCF_003945725.1 Corapipo altera
CTTTGTGACGGTCTGGTATCTCCAGGAGATTCAAGCTCCTTGCAGGGCCTCTGTGCCCTGTCTCAGGCTGCGAGCTTCTTTGTAGCTTGCAGCAAGGGAGGGCCTCAAGGTCAACCTCCACACACTGTCCCGGCTGAGCTCTCAGGACGACTGAGCTTCTTAGCTCCTTTACTCCATCTAGGACTTCTAATCAGTAAAAGTCCACCCCCTCCATTTTGGAGGGATCTCCAAGGAAGTTTAGGGGAGTTTTGCAGTTCTTACCCCCAAGCTTTCTCTCTGTAGAAACTTAGTTCTGTTCTCTGCTGCCGTTCTTTCTCTCTCAGGTTTGCAGAAGTTCTGCCTGCTTTGCTGCATGGTTGTTTTGCTGCTCTCTTATCTTTTGGCTCTGCGCCGCCGCTTTTCCTCCGGTCGGTGCTGGTTGCCGTGGCTTTCAGTATCTCTGGTTGCTGTTCACAGTGGAAAAGCATCTCCCAGCTTAACTACAGACACTTAGCCCAGTCTAACACTGTTCCAAGTCTCTGCAGTTCCCAACTGGGGCTGGGGGGGGCCCCGGAGGCCCCAAGGGGCTCCGAGCCCACTTCCTCGTGGTCTCCTACAACATGGCTACTTTCTTCTACTCACCAAACTACAACTCTTCTCTTCCGGTGCTTGTGATATGTTTACATTTCTGCAGGAGTGCTCATTGGACAGAACTTCAAAACTTCCAGGGGTTTCCACCCCTGGGGGTTACCACTTTTCAGCCTCTGGGGGAAAACAAGGTTCAAACCACTACAAATCTATGCTGCAAGAGGAAGAACTAGTAATACAAGACATTTGATACATTATTCAAAACCATCAGGTCAATGATGTCATACTAGCAAGACATAAAGATCTCTGTCAACAGTGTATAGCAACTGGGAATGTGATGCAGTAGTATGATACAACATTTCATAGCCCTTTTCACCTGTCCTGGTTTCCTCTGGGATAGAGTTCATTTTTATTCTTAGTAGCTGCTATGATGCTGTGTTTTGGATTCAGTATGAGAATAATGTTGATAACGCACTGGTGTTTTGGGTTTTGATAAGTAGCGTTTACCTTAAGACAAGGACGTTTCAGTGTCTCATGCTCTGCCAGTGACGAAGTGCACAAAAAGCTGGGAGTGAGTTGTATTGGCTCTGGTTGAGCTGGACTTCATTTCCCCACAGTAGCCCTCACAGTGCTGTGCTTTGCATTGGTAGCCAGAAGGGTGTTGATAACACACTGGTGTTTTGGCTACTGCTGAGCACAACACAAACACTGTAACATTCCTTCCTTAGTTGAGGGCAAGATCCTGGGAGGGGACCCAAGCAGGCCAGCTGACTCAAACTGACCAAAGGGATATTTCATACCATACTGATGTCAGCTCAGCTATAAAAGCTAAGGCATGGAGAAGGAAGGCAGACATTCATTGTCTAATGGCTGCCTGCTGAGAAACCGTCACACGTACCGAAGCCCTGCTTCTCAGGAGTGGTCGACCATCGCTGCTCATGGGAAGTAGAGAATAAAACCTGCTATCTTTTGCTTCTGTGCGCATAAGCTTCGTTTTGCTTTTTGCTTTAAATAAACTTCCTTATCTCAACACAAGTTCTTTCTTTTTTCCACCTTGCTCTCTTCCCTGTCCCTCTGGGAAGGGGAGTGGTAGAGCAGCTGGGTGGGCACCTGGCATCCAACCAAGGTCAACCCACCACAGTCCTTTTTGGTGCTCTATGCGGGGTGAGATAAAGGCAGTTTTATATATATATATATATTGGGTGCTATAGTAATAACAGCTATTGAATAGCAAGCTCCTGTGCAGGACACGGAGTTTACTGGCTGCACTGCTTATCACTTTATTTTGCTAAGTTTTGGGAACAAACTAATCTAAACAATGGCTCCGTGCTTTGCTTTTACACTAATGGCCTTGTTATGCTAGGGGAGTTGTCTTCTGGGGAGCTATCTGGGACCGATTGAGAAATACACCCTTCCCCCCCCCGGCATTGACATTCATTATAAATGGCTTTAAAATAAAGTCTTCCATGCTCCTTGCTAATCCTTATGTGAACTGTTTGGTAATGTTTCTGTTACTAACTACTTCTGTCAGCACATTATGCAGTTCTTGAAATCTGGCATTATCCTGGTGTAGGAGAAAACAAACTTTAGGTGATGATATATTGGGACGCACCCTGAGGTGCCCAGTTCCTGGATGGCAGGGTGTGTGGAAGGATCTGGGCAGGTTCCTAGGGTGTTTGACACCTCCCATTACCTGGGACTTCACACCTGAACAGGTATTCGACCCTAGCAAACTGACACGTCACCTGATGGAAGGGTGCCTTGCCTACCCCAATCAAAACCAGCAACTTCTTGCCCTGTACTGGGGCCTGGCCTGTGCTTATCGAGCCACAGTTCCATATTCTCAGAAGACTGTAGTGGAGGCAGGGACCCAAACTGCAATGGAGGACACTATGGCTGAGATAGGGACTCAAACCACAACAACTACAGTCATTGCCCCAGTAGTGAAAAGGAAGAAATGGATAAGGCAAGCTATAGGTCCATATCAGCGATTAGTAAGGGAGGAAGAGGAAGAAGGAGAAGGAGTAGAAGGAGGAGAGGGAGCAGATGAAAAAGCTGGTCCTTCAACAAAGGAAGTCAGACAAATCACACAGGAAATCGAGGTTACTCAGTGTTGCGACGAGGGAAGAGAGGGATGCTCAATATGAGAATCAGCAAACTTCTGCTAACAGCTTAATATACGCTTTATAATTAGCTCATACATATTGCAAAGCTAAGCTCATTATTGGTTCTTGCTTAAATGTTGATTCCACTTTTACTCCCTTCTTTTGTAGACACAGGTGGCTCTTAGTTGCTTTTGTTTTGCTAATCACAATGTCCTGTTTACCAGCCAACTATAGCAGGCACAAAAACACTGTAGCCTTGCCTTGGCCTTGCTATCCCAGATCTTCTCACGGGCCGGTGTTCTATACTCTAACAGCTCATCCATATCTTTAGCTATATCCATATGTCCTTGTCTTGCTAACAAATCCTCTACAATACCCCTGTTTTTATTTGAGGCCAACAATACTTTCTCTGTCATAGCACTTACACGTTTAACAATACAAGAAAAAGCAATATGAACTATTACTAAAATTACAACAATTGTCAATAACCATCGTAGGCCTTCTTTAACAAAACTTAAAATCCATTCAGACATAGAACCAAAAATAGATTGAAGCCATGAGTCTATAGGACTAGTTGCTCCTGTGTCACCACAAATAAGAAACACACCTGGTGGAAAAGTGCGTGCAGTGTTGTTAACCCAAATGCCTGGAGAGGAAGGCCTTATTTCAGCTCCATATGCTCCAAGGCCTTGGTTGTTACTATTATTAGTACCACAATAGTCTCCTGTAT
Organism: Corapipo altera; assembly: GCF_003945725.1. Classification (NCBI taxonomy): domain Eukaryota; kingdom Metazoa; phylum Chordata; class Aves; order Passeriformes; family Pipridae; genus Corapipo; species Corapipo altera. The sequence continues at coordinate 38,331 of NW_020885125.1, forward strand.
TTTTGTAATTAAACCCTAGGGTATGTGAAGTGACATTAGTCCACCTGGACAAGTCGTGGCTTTGATAAACACTTAACCCAGATTGAAATAATCCCAACATAAAACAGGTTTGAGTCCCATTATCACTTGTGTTACGTACAGACAGTGATCCCATTAAATCTAACTTTTGGGGATCCCAGGGCAAAGAGGTGTTGAGAGCCTTTATAAGGCAGGCAGATGCATTAGAAATAACTGTTTCACTCTCACAGGACAATGAAACCCAACCAGTAAACACTAAGTTCAACTTGTATACTGAACTAAAAGGCATGCCAAATAAACAAGTGGGAAAAGGATCTGAGGCAGATGCTAAAGACAAACAAAAGGACGATTGACCTGTTATAGTTATTGGAGGGGATCTTTTTGCCAGAGTACGACCACCCACTCCTGCAACTGTTGCTTCTGAAAATTGTCAGAATGTTTGAGCAGGTCAAATAGAGGTGCCAGCTGGGTGTTTGGTAATTGCAAGTACGATGCGATCTAATTCAAAGACTTTAATAGCTACTGTATGTCAGTAAGAGTTTTAACATTAACACCCAATTGAACGGGTTGAGGAATGACTGCTTTCTGTGTATGTGAACCCTAAATATTTCCAGGGTATTTTTCACTGCACCGTGTCAGGAGCAACTACTAGGCCAAAGAATTGTAGACTCTTTTTGGTTTCAGCGTCCAACACACCCAGCTGATCCTCAGTGGCTACAGCCAGCAGAAATATCATCTATCATACAACAAAAGACAGTCAGAAAATTGCATTAGTACAGGGAATAATGTTGGAAACATAAACCACTGACAAATTATAGAAAAGTCTTTCATTCCATGGGAGAGGGTTTTCTATGGATAACACGCATAAGGTTCTGCACGAATAATAGATGGAACTGAAAATGCAAATTTTTTCTCTATCACTGGGATCTAACTGGATTGTGAAAAGATAACCTGTCAAATCAATAATATCAATGGGTTATTCAGCAGAAAGCACAGAAGGGGTCAGTAAGCCAATGCTTACTAACCATGACTGCACCAACCCGTCTGAGATCATGCAACGGTTTTCATTTCACAGATTTTATTTTTTTTATCACAAACACAGGGGTAATTAAAGGATTCTGAGATGGTTCAATGTAATCAGCATCACAACCCTAACCCTTGGAATGACTACAGAATGACTACAGAAGTTTGTTTGTTTGGACAATTAACAGCAAGCTTTGAGCATCACAAAGAGTACAGGTTGCCTTCATACAACCCTAAACATTCACTAGTCAAATTATGCAAGCAATAGGTCTGGTATGAAACAAGTAGTAGTCACAAGTAGTGAGGCTATTTTGCTGAGAACACAGCTGCAATGGGTAGGGCATGTTTTAAGGAGGTGAGACTAGCCGTTTTACAATGAATATTGCTACCAGCTGTTGCACGGGAGGGATTTTGAAGACAATATATAAGGACTCTTTAAAACAACACTTCAGCTTTGGTCACACTGATCAACGTAACTGGTCTGCTCTGGCCTCCAGCCAGGAGGCCTGAAGACACACTATCCACAACACTGCAGATGTTTTTGAGAAGGTACGCAGGATGGCCTTGACAGTCTGCAAGGGCCCCCCCCCTGCAACGAGCTGAACAAGCAAGGCAGCAACATCGACAACTCCTGATTTAAATCCTGGAAAACAGAAAAACTCAAAACAACCCTCACTACTGCCATAGCAGATGCAAATGCAATTACTTGATGGTCTAAGGACCCCACCCCAGCACAAGCCTGCATTATCTCTAACTAGTTATGTAACAAGCAGCTTCTGTAACTGTCACAAAACTTGTTTCTCTACAGCGTCTTGCAGCTTTTCCACAAATTGTAAGAATGGTTCCCGGGTACATGGATGCATAGTGGTGCACCTTGCTCCGGGCTTTGCTAACCTTGCAGTCTGCACTAATGTTTGCTGGCTTATGGTTTTTACTCGCTCTAAAACTAGTGGTCTCCTGCGCAGCTCGCACAGCTAAGGAACAACAGCAGTGGAAAAACTCCACCTGAGACTTAACTTGCATAAATTTCATACAAGGCTGTAATAGAATACCAAATTTTTGTAAGAATCTCTTATTTAACTTCAGTCTTAACACCTTGTTAAAATCTCGACACCGACGGAAAGTATTTTTAAGTTTACACAGTCACACACTCATGTAGCTTTTCTCTTTCACACAATCTTTTTCCATACACTCTTAGGTGGCCACCTCAGTCATCCATCATTCACACACACATTTTCAAGTAGTCCATTGGCTGTGCGCTTCTTATCAGTTTCATAATTCAAAGGAAATTTATGGCATAGCTGCCAACAGCAATCTGCAAATCCTGCATAAAGGCAATAAAACTACTTCTGCAGGGGGCAGAACTATATCCCCTTTTGTCTCATCGTTCCATCTGCAAACCTTCTACCCACACTCTGCCCCCGGGGGAAACAGCCAAATTTCATGTAAGAGAAGCAAAATGGCAAACTATAGGAAATTCCTAACAACTTTCTGCAATATATAAAAAGCTAAGCACGGATGTTGCGTTATTTCTAATCTTACTTCAAGGGATTTTTCGTCAGTCTCCCTTTCTGTTTTTGAAGAAAACGTTTGAGAATGCCATGAGCACACTGAATGCGTAACAACTATTGCTGTAAAAACAGTGCAATCTTATTTGATTTATAAACTGGGGTATTGTTAATTTTAAGTTGTTTTTTCCCTTTTTACCGTGTTTTACCGTCTTTGCCCCCCCCACGCCCCTCATTGCTGAGAGGGGCCGGGCTCACCCAGAGAAAATCAGCAGAAGGAACTTAACTTAATCACAGGGTCTGCTTAAGAAAAGACAAAAACATAGGAGAGGGAGAAAACAGCTGCAAACAGGTACGTTTCAGAGAGGGGGTGATTGGTGTAACGAGGAAAAAAGAGAAACAGCTTCCCCCCCTCCCCCGACTGCACCTCCTGAAGCCTTTGCTACTGTCATTAACTTGCCACTCTAGGAAGAGGAGCGGCACTAGCGAAAAAACATTCGCTGTAAAGATTGCCACTCTAGGAAGAGGAGCGGCACTAGGGAAAAAACATTCGCTGTAAAGAAGGGGAGGGGAACCTACACCTCTTGGGACCATGGCTGTCAGCAGTGCGGGGGAAACAGAGCCCCCCCGCCGCCCACCGCGCCCGAGGCCGCCGGCGTGCACGCACGCGGGCGCACCGCTCCGAGCCGGGGCCGCGCACGGCGCCGCGACCACCGCCAATGTCCCGCCGCCCGGCACCGCCCCGGGTTCACTCAGCACGGCGGCGCAAGCACCCAGCGCCATGAACACAGCCACAAATGCGCGGCGCAGTCCCGCAGCACAGTTCAGATGAAAAGCTGGAAATGTCTTAAGGTGGAACTCAGTCATAGTGTTCGTAAAGTTCATCCCCGGTCCATCAGCAGTACTTTCACGCCGCAGTCGTCGTCCCCAATTGTCCTGGATATGCATTGCCGAGACGCTAGCACCGCGTTCATTTTGCCGGGGCCGCTCGGTTGTCCCCGGCCCCGCTCCGTGATCTCTGGTCCCGCTCTGACTCCCTTCAACTCCGCTCGACTCCTTTTTTGCACGATTTCTCCGAATGATGGTATCTAGTGGCATTCTAATGTCCTCAAACTGTGCTTTAATGTCTTTTACTGTTCCAGATAACAATCGCCAAGTTGTAAGGAAGCAGCAACTTTTTCTCCCTTAGAGTCAGCAGTAAAGACCTTATCACTAAGTTCTTTCTGAGTAGAGATAGTAAAGGTAGTTACAGCGTTCGCTTCAAATCCCTGGCCCTCACACGAAAGCAGCATTCGTCGCAAAGCCAGTTCGTCTAATTTTTCTCTTTTTTAAGCAGGATAGACTTCCATATAGATGCAACATTATATCCCTCTTTTGCTAAGAGTTGTCCCCTTCATCAAAAACTGTATTAGGGTCCACAAAACAACCTTTAGCAAACCCCGCCGCAAGCAATCCTGGTAATTCTTTTTTCAAATCTATACCCTTAAGTCCCCGCTTTTCTAAAAAGCACTGGAGTAATAAAAGTACCGCTTGTCTTTCCATACCTATAAATCTTCAGCGCGCTGTTGCAGCCCTTTGAAGACGTCGGCGGTGTTGTCGGTTGAGACCCTCCTATGAGGTCGCTTGGGGCACGGAGTCCAGCTCTTTTGCCTCTTGTGCTGCTGCAAGACCGACCGGCTACTGCGTCGGACCCTACTGGTCGGACCGTGGCTTCGGGGAGTGCAGATTTAACTTAACCTCTGTTCAGGTTTCGGGGACTGCAGATTCAACTTAGTCCCTGGGACCGCAGATATAACTTAGCCCCCGTGCAAGCTTCGGGGACCACGGGAACCGTGCACAACTCTGCAGGATCCTTGTTTATCGTCCTTTTCTTCGGGCGCCATTATGACCCGACGAGGGAAGAGAGGGACGCTCAATATGAGAATCAGCAAACTTCGTTTATTGATCACTGCTAACAGTTTAATATACTCTTTATAATTAGCTCATACATATTGCAAAGCTAAGCTCATTATTGGTTCTTGCTTAAATGTTGATTCCACTTTTACTCCCTTTTGTTGACACAGATGGCTCTCAGTTGCTTTTGTTTTGCTAATCACAATGTCCTGTTTACCAGCCAACTAGCAGGCACAAAAACACTGTAGCCTTGCCTTGGCCTTGCTATCCCAGATCTTCTCACGGGCCTAGACAGGCCGTGTTCTATACTCTAACAGCTCATCCATATCTTTAGCTATATCCATATGTCCTTGTCTTGCTAACAAATCCTCTACAACCCAGTCCCTGACCTCATCAGAACTCCGGGACTTGCAGAAAGATTACAGCTGCCAGCCCGGTGAACAGATTCCTGCCTGGCTGCTTCAATGCTGGGACAATGGGGCTGATAGTCAACAAGTGGAAGGTCATGAAGCCCAACAGCTGCGATCCCTTGCCAGAGATCATGAAATTGAAAGGGGAATTGGAAAGGAGAGAATAATTTTCAGTCTTTGGAGATGGCTCCTCTTAAGCATGAGGGAAAGGTATCCATTCAGGGAAGATGTAATGAGCTCCCCAAGAAAGTGGACCACTGCAGATGAAGGTATCCAGTACTTGAGCGAATTAGCAGTGCTGGAAATCATCTATAGTAACTTAAGAAGGGATGACACCCCCAAAGACCCAGAGGATGTTCCTTGCACGATGGCCATGTGGAGGAAGGTGGTTTAAAGCGCCCCTGCATCATATTCTAACAACCTGGTAAGAGTATATTACCCAAAGATGGATCTACCAACTGTAGAGGTGATGTCCTCCTGGCTTTGAAATACAGAAGAAACTCTGGGCACTTCCTCATTCCCACAGGCCAGCACCTCAGCTCTCAGGGGCAGCCCAGGAGATCGGTCCCCTCCTGCCCCAGTCAGAAGGAAAGGAAGCCCCAAGCACAGGCCACGTGGTGAACTCTGGTTCTTTCTGCATGACCGGGGGAAGACATGAAGAAGTGGGATGGTGAACCCACTTCTAAGCTGGAAGCCCGAGTACGTGAACTAACAGGGAAGAGAACTGTTAAGAACGGGGTACCCAGGAAGGCTGTCCACGTAGTTGCTGCAGAGACCCAAGAAAGAAAACAGTGACCTCTCAGACATAAGAGGACTGAAATCAGCTCCTCTGATCCTGATGAGGGGACCTCTGGTCTGGCATCGCAAAGGTCAGTGAACACTCTGACCAGGAACAGGAATAGAGTGGCCCTGCCTTCGACCAGGAGGAGGAAAGGGATGATCAGGTCTACTGGACTGTGTGGATTCGACGGCCTGGCACATCAGATCCACAGAGATATAGAGTTTTGGTAGATATGAGTGCACAGTGCACACTAATGCCATTGAGGCACAGAAGTGCAGAACCCACCTGGATCTCTGGAGTGACAGGGGGATGCCAGGAATTGTCAGTGTTGGAGGTTGAAGTGAGTTTAACAGGGGACAAGTGGGAAAAGCACCCCATTGTGACTGGCCCAGAGGCCCCTTGTATCTTTGGCATTGATTACCTCAGGAGGGGATACTTCAAAGATCCAAAGGGGTATCGATGGGCTTTTGGTGTAGCTACTGTAGCTACAGAGAAGATCAAACAATTATCTACCCTGCCTGGTCTCTCAAAGGATCCTTCCATCGTGGGATTGCTGCAAGTTGAAGACCAACAAGTGCCCATTGCTACCAGAACAGTGCACCGACGGCAGTATTGCACCAACCAGGACTCCATTCAGGAACTAATTAGTCGACTGGAGAAACAGGGAGTGATCAGCAGGACCCACTCACCCTTTAACAGCCCCATATGGCCAGTGCAGAAATCTAATGGGGAGTGGAGCCTGACAGTGGACTATTGTGGCCTGAATGAAGTCACACCGCCTCTGAGTGCCACTGTGCCAGACATGTTGGAACTTCAGTATGAACTGGAGTCAAAGGCAGCCGAGTGGTACGCTACTACTGATGTCGCCAATGCATTTTTCTCCATTCCTCTGGCTACAGAGTGCAGGCCACAGTTTGCCTTCACCTGGAGGGGTGTCTAGTATACCTGGAATCGACTGCCCCAGGGGTGGAAACACAGTCCAACCATCTGCCATGGACTGATCCAGACTGCACTGGAACAGGGGGGAGCTCCAGAACACCTGCAATATATTGATGACATCATTGTATGGGGCAAAACAGCAGAAGTTTTTGAGAAAGGGAGGAATATAGTCCAAATTCTTCTCAAAGCTGACCTTGCCATAAAACAAAAGCAAGGTAAAGGGACCTGCATGGGACATTCAGTTCTTGGGAATAAAATGGCAGGATGGATGCCGTCACGTGCCCCTGGATGTAGTAAACAAAATAGCATCTATGTCCCCACCGGTTAACAAGAAGGAAACACGAGCTTTCCTAGGCCTTGTGGGTTTCTGGAGGATGCACATTCCAGGTTCCAGTCAGCTTGTGAGCCCCCTCTATCAAGTGGCCCAGAAGAAGAACCATTTTGAGTGGGGCCTTGAGCAACAACAGGCCTTTGAGCAGATCAAACAGGAGATAGCCCATGCAGTAGCTCTGGGACCTGTTCGAACAGGACCAACTGTGTGAAATATCCTCTACATGGCAGCTGGGGAGCATGGTATCACCTGGAACCTCTGACAGAGAACACCAGGAGAAACCCAAGGTCGACCATTAGGATTTTGGAGCCGGGGTTATCAAGGATCCAAAGCCCACTACACACCAACTGAAAAGGAGATATTAGCAACCTATGAGGGGGTTTGAGCCGCCTCAGAAGTTGTTGGAACAGAAGCATGTCCCCTCTTGGCACCACGTTTGCCCATGCTGCACTGGATGTTCAAAGGGAACATCCCCTCAACACATCATGCAACTAGTGCTACATGGAGTAAATGGGTAGCTTTGATCGCACAGCAAGCCCAAATGGGATAACCCAATTTCCCGGGAATCCTGGAAGAGATTATGGACTGGCCAGAAGGCAGGTATTTTGGAGCACTGCCTGAAGAGATGACTCATGCCCAAGAAGCACCACTATATATTGAGTTACCAGAAAATAAAAGAGGCTACGCTCTATTTACTGATAGATCTTGCCATGTGGTAGGAAACCATCGGAGGTGGAAAGCTGCTGTGTGGAGTCCCACACGACAGGTCGTCAAAGCTGCTGAAGGAGAGGGCGAGTCAAGGCAGTTTGCAGCAGTCAAAGCCATCCAACTAGCCCTAAAGATTGCCAAACAAGAAAAGTGGCCTGTGCTATATCTCTATACTGACTCCTGGATGGTGGCTAACACCCTATGGGGGTGGCTACAGCAATGGAAGAAGGCCAATTGGCAACCCATCTGGGCTGCTGCATTGTGGCAGGACATCGCTGCACGGGTGGAAAACATGACTCTGAAAGTGCGTCATGTCGATGCTCACATGCCCAAAAGTCGTGCCACTGAAGAACATCAGAACAATAAGCAGGTGGATAAGGCTGCCAAGATTGGAATAGTCCAGGTAGACTTGGAGTGGAAGGGTGAGCTATTTATAGCCTGGAGGGCCCATGAAACATCAGGACATCTACAAAGAGATGCGATGTACAGATGGGCTCGTGATCAAGGGGTGGACCTGACCATGGAGACCATCACACAGGTCATTCACGAATGTGAAATGTGTACGGCAATCAAGCGAGCCATGCGAGTAAAATCTCCCTGGAATAGCAGGCGGTGGCTGGATTTCCAGTATGGTGAGGCCTGGCAAATTGACTACATTGGACCACTGCCATGAACACGTCAGGGCAAGAGCTACATACCATGGTGGAGGCAACAACTGGCTGACTGGAAACCTATCCTGTAAACCAGGCCACTGCTCGAAACACCATCTTAGGCCTTGAGAGGCACATTCTGTGGCAACAATGGGACCCCAGAGTGAATTGAATCAGATAATGGGATTCTTTTTCGGAACAATCTCATAAGTTCTTGGGCAAAGAAACATGGCATTGAGTGGATCTATCATATCAGTTATCACCTACAAGCCTCTGGGAAGATTGAGAGGTATAATGGACTGTTGAAAACCATGTTAAGAGCGTTAGGTACTGGGACATGGAAGCATTGGGAGGTAAATTTAACTGAGGCCACTTGGCTGGTCAACACTAGGGGATCTGCCAACCACCCTGGTCCTGCCCAAACAAAACCCCTACACACTGTGGGAGGGGATAAAGTCCCGGTGCTACACATGGGGAAGTGGCTGGGGAAGTCAGTGTGGGTTTCTCCTCCCATGAGAAAAGGCAAACCCATCCGTGGGATTGTCTTTGTTCAGGGACCAGGGTGTACCTGGTGGATAATGGGGGAAGATGGGGAGACCAGGTGTGTGCCTCAACGAGATTTAACCTTGGGGGAAAGATGATCTGTGTTTTGAGTTGTATGTTGCAGGAAGTAAAGTTGCAGGACAATGGAGAACGAATTCTGCGAGGAGCAATGACAGTGTGACAGTGACCCAAGCCAGGCTGGTGTTGGTGCCCAACGATCTCCTGCCCTGAGTACCCATCCCAATGGAATAAAGCCCAAGACCTGAAGGGATGGAAGAAGGTCATTAAACATCTATGCTAGCACGGGAGATAGTCAGATATGAGATCTGAGTATGACATAAATGGTATGGAATAAGGGGTGGAGATTGTATTGGGTCTGGCTGAGTTGGAGTTCATTTCCCCACAGTAGCCCTCACAGTGCTATGCTTTGCATTGGTAGCTAGAAGAGTGTTTGGTAGCTAGAAGAGCCAAAACACACTGGTGTTTTGGCTACTGCTGAGCACAGCACAAACACTGTAACATTCCTTCCTTAGTTGAGGGCAAGATCCTGGGAGGGGACCCAAGTAGGCCAACTGACCCAAACTGACCAAAGGGATATTCCATACCATATGACATCAGCTCAGCTATAAAAGTTAAGGCACGGAGAAGGAAGGCGGGCATTCATTGTCTAATGGCTGCCTGCTGAGAGACCGTCACGCATACCAAAGCCCTGCTTCTCGGGAGTGGTCGACCATCACTGCTCATGGGAAGTAGAGAATAAAACCTGCTATCTTTCGCTTCTGCGCGTGCAAGCTTCGCTTTGCTCTTTGCTTTAAATAAACTGCCTTATCTCAACCCACGAGTTGTTTCTTTTTTCCACCTTGCTCTCTCCCCTGTCCCTTTGGGAAGGGGAGTGATAGAGCGGTTGGGTGGGCACCTGGCGTCCAGCCAAGTCAACCCACCACATGAACATATCCGGGACAGGTGACTCAAAGTGGTCAAAGGGATATTACATATCATGTCATACTCAGTATATAAACTGGGATTTACCCAGAAGGGGGACCAGTAACGGTTTGGAGATGGGTTTGGCATCGGTCAGCAGGTGGTGACCATATTGTATTGTGCATCACTTGTTTTTCTTGGGTTTAATCTGCCTCCCTCTCCTTTTCTTTACCATTATTATTATTATACTTTGTTCCAATTATTAAACTCTTCTTATCTCAACCCACAGGTTTTACTTTTTTGTTCCTGATTCTTTTCCCCATCCCACCAGGATGGGGGGCAAGTGAGAGAGTGGTTGTGTAGTACTTAGTTGCCCGTTGGGGTTAAACCATGACATCACCATACTTAAGAGATGTTCCTGAAGTCGGAATTTATAACATTCATCAATACTAGGTTATACTAGTCAATGTGCACATGACCACAATAATTTCATCAGTGAAAACAACTTATACTCCTTGGAGAAGGCTATATATTTTTATATGAAAACCAAGATTAATTTCTCACATACTCACCATTTGTGTTAATGAGATGTTGGAAAACTTACCAAATACTTGATTCCCATGCACTGAGAAGAAAACAAAATTTTACACTTCACAAAATTGTTGGGTTTTTAAATTTATTTTATGAATCCTCTAAAGGAATGACAGTCTTGAATAAAAAGCAGCAGAAGATTTAGCCTTTAAAATTTTAGTTTCTTCATACAAGCCAAAGAAAGTTCCTGTGACTCAAGATAGACCCTCTACCCCTCAGCTTTTTCATACCAAGAAAAAGTCCAAGCCCTTTAGGGACAAACATGGGGCGTGAACCACGCTTGTACAACAGCCGTGACACCATTTCTGGCTCTATCAAACTGTAGAGATAACCTTTCAGGTTATTTTCTGTATGTGCTCACCTAACACAGTGAGGAACAGCTTCAGTCTCCAGGACTACTAGATTGATGTTACATGAACAAACTGTTCTTCAGTCAAAAAGTGAGTTTCACTTAACTTTAATAGGGGCTTAAAACTAACATCTACTGCCAAAATAATCACAGTGAGATACATGAAGCTAACCTAAAAGGCTGATTATTTAAATGTTTCAGACATTTTCTGTTGTCAGAAAGTTAAAACAAACTATAATTTTCAAGTCATATTTTAAAACAGAAAAAAGTATTCATTGTAAAGAATCACAAATGAAAGAGGGTCATCCAATACCTGAGTGTATTTAATAATTCTGCTCTTTAACAAAAACATACAAAACAAAACTTTGACAAACATTTCCAAAAACCTACCTTGAATTTCAGGAGAGAATCGAGCTGAATGGCGAGACACAAAAAGTTTTAGTTCTTGATCCAAGTTCCATTCAGTCAAACTTGTGTCCCATGATCGGATTCCTAAAATTCAAAATGTAGAACATATCTACCTTGATATATAAACACTGTTTTAATTGATTATTTCCCCATTTTCATTAATGATATTTGCATATTTCTAAATTCCAAAACCAACCTCTATTCCTTCCAAGCCATGCAGTTATCCTTTGCAAAGTGCTAAGTGAGCAGAAGAAGCACTCTGGATGGGGATCAGTCACAAGCAAGAGGAAATCTGCCTTTCCAAAAGGTAACAATCATTCAAGACCCCCAGTGACTGCTGGTTCCAACATCCTAGTAGCCACATTACGAGATGTCCCAGAATTGACTTAAAAATAGTAGTACACTGTTTTATAAAACTGAAAAGACTGAATTGCTCACGGGATATGTTAGTCCTATTGCAAGACAACTGCATTTATTCCCCTGAGAAAAAAAAAAGAAAACATCACCTAGCATGTTGCAAAATAATATTTAAATACAAAATATTAAATTACTGACTTCTTCATTCAAAAGCTTTGAAGCATCCCATATTTTTAATTAAAATTTAAGTGATTTTTTATTAATGAAATATCAAAATTCTAGTTTTAAGATTTTAAAATACTATGCTTGATCTTTTTTCTTTTAATAAATAAATATCTCATCTCTATTCCCTACCAGTTTTCCCCCAGCTACTTAGAAAGTGAGACACTTGACACATATATGATCATAAAATGGTATTTTTCTAAAATGTATTTTTAAGGATTGAAATTTGACCAGAAAAAAAACCAAATCACTGTAGTAAAAATGCAAATTTATAGTTTCCTACCATAAGATTATGATGACTAAATTAAAAAAAAAAACCAAACCAAACAAAAAAAACCACAACAAAACCAAAACCCACAACAAACTAACAAATGTTTTAAGATTTTTCTTTAAAAAAAAATTAAGTCTCAGACTTCAGGAGAGCAGACTTTAGTTTCTTCAGGGATGTGCTTGGTAGAGTACCATGGGATAAGGCCCTGAAGGGAAGAGGGGCCCAAGAAAGATAGTTGATATTCAAGGATCACCTCTTCCGAGCTCAGAAGCAATGCATTCCAGTGAAGATGGACAGGAGCCCTGTGTGGATGAACAAGTTGCTCCTGGACAAACTCAAACAGAAAAAGAAGCCTACAGAGGGTGGAAGCAAGGACAGGTAGCCTGGGAGGAATACAGAGAATACTGTCCAAGCAGCCAGGGATCAAGTTTGGAAAGCTAAAGCCCTGATAGAATTAAACCTGGGCAGGGACATCAAGGGCAACAAGAAAAGCTTCTATAGGTACATTGGTGATAAAATGAAGACTAGGAAAAGTGTGGACCCTCTTTGTAAGGAAATGGGAAACCTGGTAACCCAAGATATGGAGAAGGCTGAGGTACTGAATGATGTTTTTGCCTCAGTCTTCACTGACAAGTGCTTCAACCACACTGCCTGAGTCACAGAAGGCAGAGGCAGGGACTGGGAGAATGAAGAACCACTATAGGAGATGATCAAGTTCAAGATCATCTAAGGAACCTGAAGGTGTGCAAGTCCATGGGACCTGATGAGATACATCCATGAGTCCTGAGGGAACTCACAGATTAAGTTGCTAAGCCACTACCCATCATATTTGAGAAGTCCAGTAAAGTTCTCACTGACTGAATAAAGGGGAAGCATAACTTCCATTTTTTTTAAAGGGAAATAAGGAAAACCAGGGGAACTACAGGCCAGTCAGTCTCTTCTTGGTGCCCGGCAGGATCATGGAACAGATCCTCCTGGAAAATATGCTAAGGACATGGAAAATAAGAAGGTGATTGGTGACAGCCAAAATGGTTTCACTAAGAACAAATCGCACCCGACAAATTTGGTAGCCTTCCATGATGGGGTTACAGTGTTGGTGGATAAGGGAAGAGCAACTGACTTCATCTACCTGGACTTGCAGAGACATGGATTTGACAGATGGACTGTAGAGAAGCAAGATTCAGGATGGGAACAGTTCCAGGCATGGAGAAAAGCATACAGCAATTGGCAGGACTTTCATATGGACTTTACTGTTATTATGTGGTTTCACTGTATCCATGCTACACAGTGCACAACTGCACATGCCCAGGCTTCCTCCTCCCCCTTTTGCCTGTGCTCTGTTCTGATTTGCTCCCCCATTTGTCTGTCTGATAGCCCACCCGATGTTCTGCCCCCTTCCCCTGGCGGGACAGTTAAGAATCGGGCGCACGCCTGAATAAACAAGTCTACTTGCACCCTTCCTCATGTCCTGTCCCCTCTTCCTTTCGGACCGCGACAATGGACCACTCAGTGGATAAGGAATTGGTTGAATGGTTGCACTCAAAGATTTGTGGTCAATCTCCAGTGGAGACCAGAGACAAGTGGCATTCCCCAGGGGTTGGTATTGGGACCAGCGCTGTTTAACATCTTTGTCGGTGACATGGACAGTGGGATGGAATGCTCCCTCAGCAAGTTTGTCAGTGACATCAAGTCGTGTGGTACAGTCAACACATTGGAAGGATGGGATGCCATCCAGAAGGGACCTTTACAGGGTTGAGAGGTGGGCCTGTGCAAACCTCATGAAATTCAAGAAGGCGAAGTGCAAGGTCCTGCACATGGGTCAGGGCAATTCCAAGCACAAATACAGGCTGGGCAGATAATGGATTGAGAGCAGTCCTGAGGAGAAAGACTTGGGGGTGTTGGTTAATGAGAAGCCCAGGACTTCACAGGGCTGATTGATAAAACTTTAAAATAGATTGGAAGGGGGAAAAGGGACAAAACCAGGCTTGACAGTGATAAGCAATGGGACAGTACACCAAATTTTGAGGGACTGAATGCTAGTGAGATCCTTTATTCTCCTCCATGAGTTGTTGGCTACAATGAACTGCACTTGAAATGTTTCTACACCAACGTGCACATCCTGAGGAACAAGCAAGAGGAGCTCGAAGCCTTGGCCCAGTCCCAGAGATATGACATCATTGGCATAAGTAAAATCTGGTCGGATGGGTCCGGTAACTGGTGTGCCATGTTGGATGGTTACAGGCTCTTCAGGAGGGATAGGCAGGGCAGGTAAGGTGGGGGAGTGGCACTGTATGTAATGGAGGGGATGGAATGTATGGATGTGGGGAGGAATGGGTTAGAAGCAGAAGACTGATGAGGCAGATTATAAATAGCTCAAGTGACCTTGCAGCTGGGAATAACTCTTGATAAGCCTGTGTGAACAGCAGGCCAGTGATCCTCTAGCATGGACTAAGTTTAACAGCGCCTGTGTCTCCACTTGTGTGCTTCGGCCTGGGTGTTGTTTCGGGGATCACCCAGTTAAGAGAGGTAATGGAAATAAACTGAATCTTTTGTGTTCTAGCTACGAGTTTGTGGTTGTTCTGGGTGCCTGTCTGTGCCGACTCACACAATGCAGCTTGCAGTTGGTTATGGCACAGTTGACAGCCTCTGGGTAAGGATTAAGGGACAAACAAATAAAGTGGATGTCATTGTGGGAGTCTACTATAGGCCACCCAGCCAGGACCGCAACACCAATGAATTATTCTAGTCATTAGTGGGGTTTCGCAGGGCTCTATCTTAGGGCAAGTGCTTTTCATTGTCTTCACAAATGACTGGGATGCAGGACTCAAAGGTATACTAAGTAAGTTTGCTGATGACACTGAATTTGGAAGAGCTGTTGGCTCCCTCGAAGGCAGAGAGGCCCTGAAGAGGGACCTTAACAAATTAGAGAGATGGGCAATAAAAACCGTAATAGAGTTTAACAAAGACTAGTGCTGGATTCTGCACCTGGGATGAGGAGCAGCTGAGGTCACTTGGTTTTTTCAGACTACAGAAGAGGAGACTCAGGGGAGACCTCATTGCAGTTTCCTCATGAGAAGTGGAAGGGCAGGCATTGATGTCTTCTATCTGGTGACCAGCAATAGGACGAGAGGGAATGGATGAAGCTGTGTCAGGGGAGGTTTAGGTTAGTGTGGAGAACCAGGCATAAAAACATAAGCAAGTTTTGTCTCAAACATTCTAACTGTTGCAACAGGAAAGTTGTGATTGGAAGAGATGGTCCTGTGGAGGTGGGGCAGTACCATTCTGAGCCAACTTCCTTTTCCATTTTAAGACTCATACTCAGTGCGTCTGCATCAACTCCCCCCCGAACTCACTTCCTAGAGGGCTCAAAAGGGTTGACTGTGCATATGTGAATGAAACAGCATGAAAAATCTATTTTACAGAAGAAGTGTGCACCAGGTAAACTATAAAAGGAAGTAGATCAGTCCCCCTTGTTACCTTTTCCCTCTCTTTCTCTTGCTACCCCAGATCCAGACCATCCACACAGATGACCAGCACAGGATCTAAGGACTGGTGATCTTCTTTCTTCTCTTTCTCCCTTTTCCACCTTTATTTCTCTCCTCTCTTGCTTTGTCTGAGCAAAGTGTGCTATCATATTCTACCCCTTACTCTGTACTGAAGTTTGTTGTGGGAGTTGGGAGCTTGTTGAAGTGCATTGTAAAAGTTATGGGCTTGTTAGTCAACACTTTTGAGACTAAAGAGTGGGCTGATTGCCAGAGTTAAGGTGATTATAGAATAAAGCAAAAGAGTTCCCTGATACATGGACTGGTGCCTTTGTTCAGCCTGGTGAGAATTTATAACAAACATCATGTCCCCTACCGAATAAATTGTGACAGTTAGATATTAGGAAAGTTCTTCACCCAGAGGATGGTCAGGCAATGGAACAGGCTCCCCAGGGAAGTGGTCATAGCACCAAGTCAGACTTCAAGAAGCATTTGAACAATGTTGTCAGGCACACGGTGTGATTCTTGGGGTTGCCCTGTGCAGGGCCAGGACTTGGACTTGATTCTTGTGGATCCCTTCCAACTCAGGATATTCATATTGCACAGGATCATGTCCAGACAGTTCTTGAATATCTCCAGTGAGGGCGACTCCACAACCTCTCTGGGCAATCTGTTCCAGTGCACAGTCATCCAAACAGTAAACAAGTTCTTCCCTGTATTTAGGTGGAACTTCCTGTGCATCGGTTTCTGTCCATTGCCTCTGGTCCTATTGCTTGGCACCACCAAGAAGAGCCTGGCTCCATCCTCTTGACACCGTCCCTTCAGATACTTATAGACATTGTTAAGGTCCCCTCTTAGTCATCTCTTCTCAAGGCTGAACAGGCCCAACTCTCTCAGACTATCCTCATAAAAGAGATACTCCAGTCCCTTAATCATCTTTGTAGCCCTCCACTAGACCCACTCCAGGAGCTCCATGTCCCTCTTGTACTGAGGACCCCAGAACTGGACACAGTACTCCAGACGTGGCCTCACCAGGGCTGAGTAGAGGGGCAGGATCACGTCCCTCGACCTGCTGTCAGTGCTCTTCCTAATGCACCCCAGGATATCATTGGTCGTCTTGGCCACAAGGACACTGCTGGCTCATGGACAGTTTGTTGTCCACCAGGACCCACAGGTCTTTCTCTGCAGGGCTGCTTTCCAGCAGGTTGGCCCCCAGCCTGTACTGGTGCATGGGGTTATTCCTCCCCAAGTGCAGGACCCCGAACATCAGACAGTTCTTCTCCAACCTGTCGAGGTCCTTCTGAAGGGCTGCACAGCACTCTGGGGTATCAGCCACTCCTCCCAGCTTTGTGTCATTAGTGAACTTGCTGAGGAGGTACTCTACCCCTTTATCCAAGTCATTGATGAACAAGTTAAACAATACTGGGCCCAGTACGGAACCTTGGAGGACACCACTAGTGACAGGCCTCCAAACAGACCCTGTGCCTTTGATTACAACCCTCTGGGATCTGCCGTTCAGCCAGTTCTTGATCTACCTCACTATCCCCTTATCCAGTCCACACTTCCTGAGTTTGCATATGAAGATGTTGTGAGAGACAGTGTCGAAAGTCTTGTTGAAGTCTAAGTAGACAATATCCACTGCTCTCCCCTCATCCATCCAGGTAGTTATCATAGAAGGCATTCAAGTTGGTCAAACATGACTTCCCTTTGGTGAATCCATGCTGACTACTCCTGATCACCTTCTTGTCATCCATGTGCTTAGAGATGGCCTCCAGAATGAGGTGTTCCATCACCTTTTCAGGGATTGAGGTGAGGTTGACTGGCCAGTAGTTCCCTGGGTCCTCCTTCTTGCCCTTTTTGAAGACTGGGATGACATTTGCTTTCTTCCAGTCCTCAGGCACCTCTCCTGATCTCCATGACCTTTCAAAGATGATAGCAAGCAGTCTAGCTATGGCATCTGTCAGCTCTCTCAGCACTCGTGGATACATCCCGTCAGGGCCCATGGACTTGTGGATGTCAAGCTTGTTTAGGTGTTCTCTAACCCAATCCTCCTTGACCCAAGAGTCTTCCTTCCAAGATTCACAGAATCACATAATGGTTTGGGTTGGAAAGGACCTTAAAGATCATCTAGTTCCAACTCCCCTGCCATGGGCAGGGACACCTTTCACTAAACCAGGTTGCTCAGAACTCCACCCAGCCTAGCCTTGGACACCTCCAGGGATGGGATATCCACAACTTCTCTGGGCAACCTGTTCCAGTGCCTCAACACCCTCACAGTAAAGAATTTCTTCCAAATATCTAATCTAAACCTACTCTCTTTCAGTTTTAAGACATTCCCCCTTGTCCTGTCACTACAGGCTCTTGTAAATTGTCTGTCTCCATCTTTCTTGTAGGTTCACTTCGGGTACTGGAAGGTTGCAATTAGGCCCCCCCAAGCCTTCTCTTTTCCAGGCTCAACAATCCCAATTCTCTCAGCCTTTACTCATAGGAGAGGTGCTCTATTCCTCTAATCATCTTGGTGACCCTCCTCTGGACTTGCTCCAAAAGGTCGATGTCCTTCCTGTGTTGGGGACACCAGAGTTGGATGCAGTATTTCAGGTGGGGGTCTCACCAGAGCAGAGAGGCAGAATCACCTCTCTCATCCTTCTGGCCATGCTTCTTTTGATGCAGCCCAGGATAGGATTGGCTTTCTGGGTGGCAAGCACACATTCATAGAATCATAGAATCAGTTGGGTTGGAAGGGACCTCCGAGATCATCAAGTCCAACACTTGATCCACTACTGCTGTGGTTGCTAGACCATGGCACTAAGTGCCACATCCAGTCTTATCTTAAAAACCTCCAGGGACAGAGGACCGCTCATGTCCAGCCTCTAATCCACCAGCACTCCTTCCCGCCAGACTGCTCTCAATCTGTTCATCCCCCAGCCCGGGGGGTTGCCTTGACCCAGGTGCAGCACCTTGCACTTGGTCTTATTAAACCTCATGAGATTCCCATGGGCCCACTTTGTTAACTTGTCCAGGTCCCTCTGGATGGCATCCCATCCTTCAACTGTACCACTCAGCTTGGTATCACCAGCAAATTTGCTGAGGGTGCACTCAATCCCTTCGTCTACGTCATTAATGAAGACATTAAATAACATTGGTCCCATTATGGATCCCTGAGGGACACCACTTGTCACTGATGTCTATCAGGACTCTGAGCTGTTGACCACTACCCTCTAGATTCCTTTACCCTGGTCTCCTGGGTCAGAGATCCCTGATATGATTCTAAGCTTGACATGACCTGCGCTTGCAGCCCAGAAAACCAACCATATCCTGGGCTGCATCAAAAGAAGCATGACCAGCAGTTTGAAGGAGGTGATTCTCCCCTTCTGTTTGGCTCTTATGAGACCCCACCTGGTGTACTGTGACCTGCTCTTCGGCCCCCAACATAAGAAGACATGGTCCTGTTGGACCAGGTCCAGAGGAGGTCCACCAAGTTTATCAGAGGGCTGGAGCACCTCTCCTATGAGGAAAGTCTGAGAGTTGGAGTTGTTCATCCTGGAAAAGAGAAGGCTGTGGGAAGACCTTATAGCAGCCTTCCACTACCTAAAGGGGCTACAAGAGAGCTGGAGAGGGACTTTTTACGAGGGCATGTAGTGATAGGACAAGGGGGAATGGCTTTAAACTGAGAGTAGGTTTAGATTAGATATCAGGAAGAAATTCTTTATTGTGAGGGTGGTGAGGCACTGGAACAGGTTGCCCAGAGAAGCTGTCAATGCCCCCTCCCTGGAAATGTTCAAGGTCAGGTTGGATGGGGCTTTGAGAAACCTGGTTTAGTGAAAGGTGTCCCTGCCCACAGCAGGGGGGTTGGAACTAGATGACATTTAAGTCCCTTCCAACCCAAACCATTCTGTGATTCTATTAATTTTTTTCTATAGTTTTCTTGCTTTGTTTGGAAAATAATGAGCAGGCAGTTTCACTACTACTAAGTCCAAGCACTGCTGCAATTTTGAACACTGACATAGTGATTTTTTCTTTATTCCCTAAAGTAATGTCATTAAACATACACAAATTAGCTGGCAGATGCAGAAGGGATTGCAGGTGAGGAATTGTCTAGTGGCCCCTTCCCACATGCCTGACCATGTCTTTGCATTAAATTTTTGAGTTAAATCACTTTGGGTTTTGGTACCTTTGGGGTATAGAAATGCCTGAAGAGGTGTGTGGTCAACCCCTTACCATGAGACTAGCACTAATATTTCTTCTGGTAACTCTGTCAGAATTTCAGGTTGTAAACCTTACTGTCAACACTGCCTCTCATGCTTTATTCTCTTCAAGGCAGCAGAAATGTCAAGTCTCGCACTGTCAGAAACCATGTTGTAGGGCTGAAGGCTGAGGGGGAAAAAGAGGGGGAAGAGTAGAGAAACCAGATCTGTGCTGCTGGTTTCCCATTGCAGCTCTGGGTAGGTAAACATTTGCATTTCAAGAGCCTGAAGCCTCTTCAGGGATAATTCATCAAGGGCTTTTCCTTGTCAGCATCCCAGTCAAGGTAGGAACATGCTTCTTAATGGGATATGCTACCAGCTATTAAGTAGTTGCCATTTGAAACTAAATAATTTTGGAAATACAGTATCTCCTGTGTGTTTTATAACCACTCAAGAGAAAAATAACTGAACTATAACCAGCTACCTTCACTTCCTGAATTATTATGCATCATTGTTCACAGGCACAAGCAGTGAGTCTCTTCTGTAAGTCTCCTTACCTTCATTTCTCAAAAATCTCTTGGCCATATGGTGCATTTTTGGAGTGTAGTCTTGTCAGACAAATACAGCTGAGCAGACTTTAACCTTTTCCAGGTCTTGGAATATTTGAGAGCAAGAAAGTAATGATGATATAATACCACACATGTAAAGCACATGAAAACTATGATTAATAAACTGACATTGATCACAAAGCTGAAGTACATTGAAAAGAAGTGCTGAACTTCAAGAAACTAGAAGATAAACAGCTCACTGGCCTCTGACAGCAAGCTTATGTGGGGAGACTACAAAGCTTCCCAGAGGTCAATTAAGTGATATGGACTATGATTCAGCAATGCTATGTATTGAGTTTGCATGGCAAGGTTTTGGTAGCAGGGGAGCTACAGGGGTGGCTTAAGTTGGGATTTGAATAGAATATGCCAAATCTGCAGCTGTATGATTCAGCATTCTGGATGCAAAAAATCTGCATATACATTATAATGTAGTATAATGTATTATATACCAAATCAGGTTAGGGTAGAACAGAGATAATTCTGGAACTAAAATCCAAGGTCAATACAATGATGTATAGCATTAACAGCATGGAAGTAACTACTGGAAGTATGACCGAACTGGAGCTATTTCCTTCTACAGGCTTAAGAGTGCAAAGCCACTAGACACGGGACTTATCAGACAGCAGACAGGGCACACCCAGTGGCATCTGCCAAATGAGTTTTCTCTTTGCTCCCTCCTTCTTTTTTGGTGGATAATGGATTGGAGGATTTTCCCCTTCACAAAGTGACATCCAAAGTGTAATTATTGGAAACGCAGCATGCCATACCATTCCCTCTTCATGATATATTAAGAAATGACTCTGCATTCCACCAGGTTGCGTAGCATCACACCACTGATGTGTTATCAGTAGATGTTTTCTTTGACACATTGTGCTGCAGTTCAGTGTATGAATATACACTTTTCAGTGATGGTACTTAGGAGATGTACCAGAGAAGACAGTGAGGCAGTTATCAAGAACCCTAAGGCTATGTTGAGAATAAAGGTTGAAAGAAGCCATCTTTTTCCAAACTGTAGCATACTTTTCCATTAGAAAGAGATTAGCCAAGCCCATATTTGTCTCACACAGATAGAGCTTCAGACTCCTAGTATACTCATCCAGAACAATGCACCTCAAAATTTGATCAAGGTTTTTTCCTGGCAGGCAAAATCCCAATCAGATCATCTGACACCAGGAACAGTGAGGTGATTCCTAATCCAAAATGATGAATAAAAAGGCAAAAGCATTCCCTCTGAAGATCTAACACTGTAAGTGGCAAGATGCAACAGAGCTATGTAGCAGCAACTGTACAATAGAAGAGACTAATAGATGAGTGTCATGAAGAGACTGAAGAGTATTTTTTCAGAGGAAGGATGACATCAAATGTTTTGAGGGCATAAGTTTTATCCACTTGTTCTATAATTTTTGATAATGTAATTAAATGCAGCCAATTTACTTCTGGCACAACCAAAAATTAGATAGCATTAGGAAAGTGCAGTGCTGAAGAGGCTCTGAATAACAAAGCATCTGCCTCAGTAGTTCTCCCTAGGAGACAATAGTAGCAATAAAGATGCACAGGTCACAGTGGAACTGGTTAACTGTGATGAGGCAGCCCTTTACCACAAACAGTCATGAAAAAAGAATCAAGAGAAATAGTCGACTAAAGCAACAATAGTTGAGAAAACAACAATAGAGACAAATGAAGTCCTAGTTGGACTGCTGAACCACACCTACAAGGCAAGGTTGCTACTAATTCCCCTTTCCAAGGTCTTTTTCTCCCTTCTAACAATGGCTGGGTTCTGATATTTCTGCTTTCACCAGCCCAGAACAAAAATATGTTACAAAATCATGTATCAATTGAGTTTAACAAACTATAGAGTCTAGCAATAATTTTCTTTGTGCTTCATACCACTATTATGGCAACGGGGCTTTGTTCTCCTCTCTGTGTACACTGCGATCTATTGTATCAGAAACCGCATCGAGAAGTTATAATAGTCCTTTCACTTGCAATACCTTCCTGTATTGCTGTCTTAAGGACAATAAACAGTGAGTCATAGCATCCTGTAGTTGGACAATAATGAGGCTGAGCACTCGGGTATTAGCCTTATTACCCATATCTTTTTAGTTATTGAAATATATATGTGCATATAAAGCCTAGGTCCTGAAAAATTCTCTAGCCAAGAGAAAAGTCTCGTAGCCGAAAGTTAGACACAATAGACAAAGTCGCATTCCTGCTCAGGGAGTCTTTGCCACTGAGAAGGAAAACGTCCTGAAATTTCGCTAGTTTGGTTTCGCGGTGGGGGACAGGGGTTTGCTGAGGAATCGAGGGAAACGCCGAACAGCCGCCCCGCAGCCCGGTCGCCCCAGTCCCATTTTTTTTTCGGCAGCGCGGACGACCTTTGTCAACTCTGGGCTGCCATAGGGACCGCAGTGCGGACTGCGCCACGCCTATCCGTCGCTGTCTCCCGGTAGACGGGCCTGGTGGCGCTGTGGGCACTAGGTTCCTGCCGCAGCCCCTCCACCCAAACAATGGTGAGGAGGGGGCTTGCCCCTTTTGCCCGCTGCCCGCTAGACGCTCCTGGGGATGGACAGTGGGGCGCAGTACGCGCCTGGCCGACTGCGGATCTTTGTGCGGGCGGTAGCAGGGAGCCGCCGGACGCCGCACGAGGCCCGGCCCGCAGTCGCTGACCGTCGCGGGCGGCTTCCCGACGCTCGTACCCGACGGAGGGGCTCCAAGTCCGGTAGGGCGGGAGGGGCGTGAGCGCAATGCAATAAAAAGAAGAAACGAGAGACCTAGACTTCGCAGCTTATGTGTCTGTGCCGTGCGTGTCGCCCCGATCATAAGCAAGGAGCGGCCGGGCCCCCCGCCCCGCCGGCCGAACCCGGTCAGTGCCCCCTCTCACCCCGCGCGGAAGGGGAAGAAAACGGGGAGTGCAAGGGGAAGGCGTCGGCGGGGTGGGGGCTCCGGCGCTGCCTGCGTCGGCCCCGCTCTCCGCCGTCTCACCTCGCTCGATATTGGCGATAGCCCGCCGGAGTTGCTCTTCGGTCACCAGCTCGCCGATGACCACCAGCAGGTAAAATTTGCTGTCCAGGAAGCGGTGCGAAAGGCTGGGCGAGAGGGAGCTGGGGTTGGAGATGCTGCAGGAAGCCTCTGAATCCACATCCACCACCACCAGGGTGGTCATGGCGAGCGCCTCACTCTGCCCCGGGGCTCTGGGGGGAGAAAGGCCGCTCCGCGGCGGCTCCGCAGGAGGCAGAGAGTGAGGGGGGACGGGGAGGAGGCACCGCTTTTATATGGAGACCGTGCAGGGCAGGGATCTGGCGAGGAGGAGGAGGGGCGGGGGGGAGAGAGTCGGCGCATCTCCGCACCGCCACTTTTCCATCGTGCACAGCTGATGTCATCTGCGGCAAATCCTCCCCGCGGCGGCCCCTGGAAGCAGGAAGGACGCGGGGGCAGAAAATTCCCCGAGGGGCCGCCGCGAGGGAGGCTTCGAGGTGCACCCCGACCTGCCACATGATCCCTCCGCCTGTGCTCCCCCGGCTGGCGCAGGTCTCGTGTCCCTCACATACACACCCTTTCCCTTTGCCCTTCTGCTGTCTTACCCTGACTTACTGGACCCTCACTTCTATCTTGGCCATCTCCCACTTCCCGAGGCTCTCCCAAGATCTCAACCTTGAAGCATGGTGGCCATGCCATGAGGTTCCAGCTGCACCCCTGATGCTCCATAAAAAAGCAGCTCCACTGTGCAAGGCCAAGAGTCCAGTCTCCTTGCATCTTTCTGTGGCAGTGAAGCAAAATTTGAGCCGTATTTCCCCCCCTCCCAACTGGCAATCTAAATATTCTTGTAACCTTTTTGTTTGTTTGTTTTAAAGCAGTTCACTTAATAAGATACTACAAACATAGGTTTTCTGCACATCCATGGAGATATATATATGACTTATCCCAGAAAAGCACCGTTTCTGGACAAGCTGCTTAAACCCATTCTCTGAAGGCTCCAAAAGTTCAAAGGGCTTTGTGTAACTAATTTTGACCAGGTTCAAGCAATTCCAGGGAGAACTGGTATTGGAAAACATCTACAATTACCAAAACAAAGACTTGATTCCTCTATTACCACGTTAAAGGCATCTGCTCCCCAATACTCAGAGGTTGTCATGGTTTGAGAACCCCAGAATCCAATTCCCTAGTCCAAGCCCCCCTCCCACATCTCAACCCAATTTGAGATGGATTTTCCAGACACCACACGAGACTCAGAATGGGGGGAAGGGATTATATATTACAATGACTGTACAAATAAATACTACAATACATTATATACAATCTTAGTTATCTCTACCATGACATAAAAGTATTTACAATGGATCAAATCTCTTCTCCCCTCCAAATAAAAGTCCAGGAGGGAAGAAGGAAAAGATCTTTTCCACTCTCAGAGCAGCAATGTCTCTAGGGCAGCAGGTCTTTCTGTCTCTCTCTTCCATGCAGCAACTGTAGCTGGATCTCTGCCAGTACACACAAGGGGGTATCCAAGCCCCTCGGCCCATCATCTCCAAGCGAGGGTCTTCTCTTCCGTGGACTGCGTAGCAGGGATAAAACTCGCTTCACCACGTCATATCATGGGGTGTAAGACCCCCATGAAGGTCCCTTCCTCAGGGGATTCACCCCTGAGTCAGAACATCTCGGGCAGCTTTCAGTTGAAGGCCTTTGCCTCAAGAGTTCTATCAGGGCTTCTGTGCTCTGATCTCAGGCTGCTAGCTTAGCTTGGCAGCAGCGGCGAGGGGGACCAAGGTCACCCCGTCTGCATTCTTTCTCTGAGCTTTTCAGCTCCTTTCTGCAGTGCTGTAGCACTCCAAGACTCTTTCAAGTAAGAGTCTATCATCCTCCTCTCTCTAGGAGGGGTCTCCAAGGAGTTTGGGGTTTGTTTTGTTCAGTTCTTACCCCAACTTTCTCTCTCTCTCTGTGTAGAGCCTAGTTCTCTCTCTGCTGCTGGCTCTCTCTCGGCTCTCTCAGACAACTCTGTGTCTTCCTGCTCGGCTGCATGCTTGTTGCTGCTTCTCTTTTATCTCTTGGCTCTCTGCCACTTTCTCCGGCCAGTGTTGTTTTCGCTGCTGCTGCTGCTGCTGCTGACGGTGGAGGAAACTTCCTTAACTTTCTAGCTACAGGCACTTAGCCCAGCCTTACACTGTTCCAAGTCCCTGTAGCCCCCCAGCCGGGGCTGGGGGGGCCAGAGCCCCCCAGGGGGGCTCCTGCCCTCTCTCCTTGTGGCTCTACAACATGGCTACTTCTCCAACAACAACTACAACTACCTTCTCTTCCGGTCTGCTTGTGATATGTTTATATTTTGCAGAAGCGCTCATTGGGTAAAACCTCAAGGGTCACCACCCCCTGGGGTTTTACCATTTTATAACTTCAGGGGGAAAACTGTTTCCCCCCACCACAGAGGCCCACTTGAGATAAATTCAATCACCCCCTAAAAGTGTTTTATCCTCCTCTAAAATGGGATAGAGTAGTCTGAGATAAATCAGCCTTTCTAAGATGTTCCTCTCACTTTACTGACAGAAGCCAGGCACTGGTTTACACTAAGCATCTTGTTGATATGGCTAAAGTGATGTGGGAGAAATCTTACTGTGACCTAGGAAAGGATATAAACTTTTATAGCCTGTTTTTTTTAAGATAACCTCTGATCCCTGACTGAGAAGACACTTCCTGTGTACAGCTCCTTCCAGTACTGACTGCTCAAATTCTCTGCCTGTTCCTCAGAAACACAGAGTACTTGCCTGAATGAACCAATTCATCAGTCCTGTTTCTTAGAATATATACTTTGTTTCAGGGCATACTGGACTCATTTGAAATAGCATGTCATATTTGCCTAGAGGAACCCACAAAGATTGAAACATCGTTGTTGTAGGTATTGGTTAATGTTATATCTGCCTATAGCACCTAGTGTTTTTAATATGAATAGTTCCTCTGCATAAATATATCATTGAGAACCTTCACTAATATGGTGTGATGTGTTTGGATGTTGCATCCAAAGTAGTCTTTTTCTGAGCTGCCATTGAACTGAAGGTTGTAGACTGTGGACAAGCATTTTTACAGCCATTAGGTGGCCAAGATGACATGGTGATAAAGAACAGTGATGCTCATTTTTCACTGGAGCTGACACTGCTAATAGAACAAATGCAATGGCATAGATACAGAAGAACTAGTAGCAGTTCTAAAGGTATTAATGGGTACAGGTATTAATGACAAGGTATTAATAGGTACAGTGTTGCTCTTTGGGTACCCCCATTTGTCTGAGCCCAGCTATGACTTTGGTGTTTCTTTGATGAGCCTGGCAGTTTCCATGAGTTAGTGTTGATGTCTACCTAGAAATAATGTCTACTCTTCTGTGGCCATGCCCTATATGACTCCTGCCCTAACAGTCTGTATTCTAGTTAAAGATACCCTCAAGACTTGCCACATGGTGCCCACTTCTGGTTTCTCCCACTGCAATACACAGCTTTGGGATATGCCTTTATTTCAATCACCAACAAGAGCATCTGGTCTCTGGATTGTGGAAGGGGCTTTCCAAGGGGACTTGCTAACTGGTTGCAGAATAGATTGGTAGTGGTTCTTGGACATAAAGGTAAAACAATTATTTGCCTTACAAACACAGCAAGTTAAATGCATTACTCTGAGAAATGCATGCCAGTATATAAAATGAATGATTTGTTGCTTATTTTAAGAAAAAATGAATACATACATAACTGGAAAATTGCTTGTGGATTTGAAAAGTAAAAGGTGAAATGAATGTATTATGTCAAAGAAGAAAACACATATAGATAGGTAATACAGATATACTTGGAATACCCTGCTGAGACAGTCCTCTATTTTATATTGCTCTGTAAAAGAGTATAGAGCTAGAACATGGTATGATAAAAGGTGAACTGTTACAGTCAAACTATATTGTGATGGAAGATGTTTCACACATGTTAGGATTCGGTTATTAAAAGATGCCTCTGCCTGAACTAAAGTGCTAACAAGACTATATGCAGCTTCCCCTCAAGGCCCTTCACCATATATGTTACCCTCCTTTGGACACTCTCAACTTAATATCTTTCTGATGTTGCAGTGACCAAAACTGCTCACAATATTCAAGGTGAGGCCGCACCAGTGAGGAGTAGAGTGGGACAATCACTTCCCTCGACCGACTGGCAATGCTTTGCCTGATGCACCCCAGGACACAGTTGGCCCTCCTGACTGCCAGGGCACACTGCTGACTCATATTCAACTTGCCATTGACCAGGACCCCTTTTTTTTTAATTTCATAAAAGGAAATCAGGTTTGATAAGCAGGACTTTTCCTCTCATGAAGCAGTTCTGGCTATGACCAATGACAGTATTGTCTTTCAGGTGTTTTTCAATACTTCCCAGAATAATCTTCTCCATAACTTTATTAGGTACTGATGTGAGACTAACAGTCTTGTAGTTTCTTGGGTCCTTCTTCTTGCCTTTCTTGAAAATCGGGACAGCATTCGCCAGCTTCCAGTCAGTTGGGACCTGATCATTGCTTTTGAGCTCCGGAGACAGTATGTGCCGTGAAGAAGAGGAAGATGAGGAAGAAAGGGGTCTTGGAACCTCCAACTCAGTTCCGGGGAGGCATGCCAGGGGGGCAGATTTGGGGAGGATCTGGGGGCGGATAGTTCTCGTATCGGATCATAAATTGTGGAACCCCTGGACACGGGTACGTGCGCTGTTTTACTCCTTGCGCCAGAAGGTCTTCATTAAAGACTTCCTCTCTATCTTATCTATACCTAACATTGACTGGTGAGTCTTTTTCTCCCAGTTTTCAGGCAACAATAGAATGGCTTGGGTTGGAAGGGACCTTAAAGATCATCTAGTTCCAATCCCCCTGCCGTGGGCAGGGACACCTTTCACTAGACCAGGTTGCTCAGAGCCCCGTTCAACATGACCTTAAACATTTCCAGAGATAGGGCATCCACAACTTCTCTGGGCAACCTGTGCCAAGGTCTCACCACCCCACAGTAAGGAATTTCTTCCTGATATCTAATCTAAACCTACTCTCAGTTTAAACACATATCCCCTTGTCCTATCACTACATGCTCTTGTAAAAAGTCTCTCCCGATCTTTCTTGTAGTTGAAGGACTACACATTACAGAATTATATTTTGCCTTCTATGAACAAAATTTCTCTAGCAATATACCCTTGTGGTCAAGATGGCCAATGGTATCCTGGAGTGCATTAGGAAGAGCATTTCCAGCAGGTTGAGGGAGGTGATCCTGCCCCTCTACTCAAGCCCGGTGAGGCCGCATCTGGAGTACTGTGTCCAGTTCTGGGCTCCTGTATTGGATTAGCATGGTCGGGTACTGGTAGCAGGGGGGCTACAGGGGTGACTTCATTGAGAAGATGCTATAAACTTCCTTCATGTCTGGCAGAGCCAATGCCAGGCGGCTCCAAGACAGATGTGCCACTGGCCAAGGCTGGGCTAATCAGAAATGGTGGTAACACCTCTGTGATAACATTTAAGAAGAAAAAAAAGTTATTGCGTAGATGTAATTGCAACCAGAGAAGAACAGAGGGAGAATATGTGAGAGGAACAACTATGCAGACACCAAGGTCAGTGGAGGAGGGGAAGGAGGTGCTCCAGGTGCTGGAGCTGAGATTCTCCTACAGCCTTTGGTGAAGATCATGGTGAAGCAGGCTGTCCCCCTGCAGCCCATGGAGGTCCACGGAGGAGCAGAGATCTGCCTGCAGCCCGTGGAGGAGACCCCCGCTGGAGCAGGTGGATGCCTGAAAGAAGGCTGTGACCCCATGGGAAGCCTGTGCTGGAGCAGGCTCCTGGCAGGGACCTGCGGACCTGTGGAGAGAGGAGCCGCACTAGCACAGGTTTCCTGGTAGGACTTGTGACCCTGTGGAGGACCCACACTGGATGAGGCTGTGCCTGAAGGATTGTACCCTGTGGAAGAGTGACCCACATTGCAGCAGTTCATGGAGAACTGTTGCCCATGGGAAGGATTCACATTGGAGAAGTTCACGGAGGACTGTGTCCTGTGGGAGGGACCCCATGCTGGAGCAGGGGAAAGACTCTTCTCCCTGAGCAGCAACAGGAACAACATGTGATGAACTGACTGTAACCCCCTACTCCCGGTCTCTCTGCACCACTGGGGGGTAGGAGGTAGAGCCCAGGAAGGAGGGAGGGATGGGGGGAAGGTGCTATTTTTAAGATTTATTTTACTTCTCATTATCCTGCTCTGATTTTGTTGGTAATAAATTCAATTAATTTCCCCAATTTGAGTCTGTTTTGCCCGTGATGGTAGTTGATGAGTGATCTCTCCAGGACTTTATCTCAACCCATGAACCTTTCATTATATTTTCTCTCCCCTGTCCAGTATCAGAGGGGAGTGATAGAGTAGCTTTTTGGGGTGCCTGGCATCCATCTCCTCAGTACAAGAGAGACATGGAGCTCCGGAGGGAAGATTTCAACCTACTCAGAAGACTGGTTCAGAAGGTACCTTGGGAAACAGCCCTTGAAAACAAAGGGGTCCAGGAGGGATGGACATGCTTCAAGAAGCAAGTCTTGAATACACAAGAGCAGGCTGTCCCAGTGTGCCAAAAGGCGAACTGGCAGGGAAGACGGCCAGTCTGGCTGAACAGGGAGATTTTGAAGGAAATTAGGGGAAAAAAGAGACCTTACCAACTATGGAAAAAAAGGCTGGCTACTCAGAAAGAGTTTAACAATACAGTTAGGTCATCTCGAAAGAAGATTAGAGAGACAAAGGCACAATTTGAACTCAATCTAGCCACTTCTGTTAGGGATAACAAGAAGTGCTTCCACAAATACATCAATAGCAAAAGGAGGGGCAAGGAAAACCTCCATTCTTTGTTGGACATGGGGGGGGAACATAGTCACCAAAGATGAGGAAAATGCTGAGGTACTTAACACCTTTTTTGCCTCAGTTTTCAACAGTAAGACAGGTTGTCCTCAGGACAACTGGCCTCCAGAGCTAGTAGACAGAGACAGGAAGCCAAATAGCCCCCCTGTAATCCAGGAGGAAACAGTTAGTGACCTGCTGAGCCACTTGGATCCTCACAAGTCTATGGGACCAGATGGGATCCATCCTAGGGTGATGAGGGAGCTGGCAGAAGAGCTCACCAAGCCACTCTCCATCACTTACCAGCAGTCCTGGCTCACTGGGGAGGTCCCAGATGATTGGAAGTTGGCAAATGTCACGCCAATCCACAACAAGGGCCAGAAGGAGGACCTGGGAAACTGCAGGCCTGTCAGCCTGACCTCAGTGCCTGGCAAGGTTATGGAACAGATCATCCTCAGTGCAATCACGCAACAGCTACAGGATGGACAAGGGATCAGACCCAGCCAGCACGGGTTTAGGAAGGGCAGGTCCTGTCTGATCAACCTGATCTCCTTTTATGATCAGGTGACTTGCCTGGTGGATGAGGGGAAGGCTATGGATGTAGTCTACCTGGATTTCAGCAAAGCCTTTGACACTGTCTCCCATAATATACTCCTGAAAAAGCTGGCAGCCTGTGGCTTGGACAGGTGCACTCTCTGCTGGTGTAGTGGGTTGACCCTGGCCGGATACCAGGGACCCACTAAAGCCGCTCTCTCACTCTCCCTCTGCAGCTGGACATACCTCATTATGCAGTACACTGAGTTTACTGAAATTCTGGAAGCTGATAACGGTAATTAAGCAATAAGACATAATAAGTAGTATTTTATTATGCAATTCCAGAATGCCTCGGTGAGTTGTTAGGCACACCTACTACTGCTTTGAACTACATGGAAGAATTATTTTTATATATAACATGGATTCTGGTGGAGAATGATCCTATTTGCTTGCAACTATGCAGTTATCTCATCCTAATCACCATGATAAGAGCTCATCTGCTTAGTAACTAGACTGATATTGATTAAAGTAACAACAATCAGGAGTGAATGTTGCTGCTGGTTTAATGACTGACAGGGATAAACACATGGCCCAAGGCATAGCAGTAGGCCGTTAGTCCCCAAGCAGAGACCTGAAATACAGCTGTGGGTGTTATTGTAAACTGACTGACTGCAAGTATTGCAGATTTGTATGAAGAGCTAGAGTAAGGCAACCTCCTTGAATAAGTGTAGGGTATATCTAGAGAACAAAGTGTGCATGAGCTAAATGATTTAAATGCATGTTCAACATTTCATAGGGCTTGTAAAATTGCGTAAGTTGCCCTGGACAGCGTCTAGTCTCCTTGTTTGAAATAATGTATTTGCGTTCAATTAACCTATTCTAAAAGTTTACATTTCCAGAAATATCCTTAATATAGGTGCTAAATCCCCTTATATGAATTATTTTCATGATTTTCAAATTTGCTTGTGCACCTCTCCAAGCTTTAGCTCACACAGGGTCTAATCTGGGACCTAATTAAGTCACTGCAAAAATCTGACTTGTTTTAATGGGATGAGAATTAAGACCTTATTGTTTTACAGCTTCAGGATACTAGCAGATTAAAATTTGTAGCATTTATCTAGTCCAGACCACAGTAACTGCATCTCTTGTCTTCATTGCAGTCTTAATGATGTAATAGTCTGTCCTTGTGCATTATTACTTACTAGTATCCACAGTGCATACATGTGCATTGAATAATGATCCCATTAGGATTTCCCAACAACACCAATTACAAGCGAAGTTTGAAAACTGCACTGTGAATATTTGGAACAGTCATTCTAAGAAAGGCACGAAACTTGGGTTTCCAGTTAAGGAAGGAAATCTCTGTCTGCTCCCTGTATTGTCAGGAGAGGATGGGATTGCATTCAGAGCAGAAGTCTAACTAGGGTGCTATGAACAGCCCTCTGTGGGAGGGCTGCTTTTTCTCTGCTCCTTGCAATGGGGACTTCAAGTACATGGTTTAGTGGTGAACTTAGCAGTGTTAGGTTAATGGTTTGACTTGATCTTAAACTTTTTTTCCAACAATGATTCTATGATTCCATGATTCTATGACTGCAACCCTCATTCCTCATCCCCCTGTTCTGCTTGGGGGGAGGAGGTAGAGAATTTGGGAGTCAATTAAGTTGAGCCCAGGAAGAAGGAAGAAAGAGATGGGGGGAAGGTGGTTTTAGATTTGTTCTTATTTCTCATTATCCTACTCTGTTTAATTTGCATTAAATTAAATAATGTTCCCCAAGTTGAGTCTGTTTTGCCAATGACTAATTGGTGAGTGATCTCTCCCTGTCCTTATCTCAACTCATGAGCATTTTGTTGTATTTTCTCCCCCTGTCCAGTTGAGAAGGAGTGAGAGAGAGGCTTGGTGGTCACCCAGTGGCCAGCCAAGGTCAACCCACCGCAGAAGCATCAGTGAACAGTGAGGGAACAGGTTTGTGTCCATGAGTTTTGTGTACCTGCAGTGGTTTTGGATTATGACTCAACTGTCTTCAAGATATTAATAAGAACGTCACACTTCAACTGTACTGTCAGCAGAGATAATGAATAGTATGCATGGTTCCTGCTGGTAGCAATGCTTTGCCTATAATTTTATTCCTTAGCTTGATGTGGTTTTCTAAATCTGAATTGCATGATAAAATTTGTTCTTTTAGTAAAACAATTTTAAGTAGCAAAATACCACTGAACAATGTGTTATAAAGGAAATTCCTTTTTTCACTGCTTTAAACTTATATGTACTTTGCTTTTATCAGTGATGGCTTTCTATTTCCAAGTGTACATGAAAACTATAAACAAGGCATACCTTTTTCAGGACCTTTGGTCTTCAGATAACACACTGTGAAAGTTGGAAAGATTTTTTAAAATTTGTAACTTAAAAGCAGCTCACATGCAAGCAAAATATTGTTCCCAAAATGAAGTTAACTGAAGCTTAAATATAGTAAAATATTGTTTCTATCTTTAGATCCAAAATTGCTGGGTTTGGTTCATTACATCTATAATCAGTATTTGTTAACCCTAAGCATTTTCCCAGTATTTTATGTATAAGGTTTATTGACCTGCTTTACCACCAACTCATTAAATAGTTGGGTGTTTTTGAAGAGCCACATTGTCTGAAAAACAAGCTCACTACTTGCTTTAAATTTTTCTTCTCATATGACCAGCTCCTTGTAGAGCAGCACACAGCAGATTTCAGCTCAATGAAGTAAATGGACAAACAGTTTGATTGCAGGTACATTATCATGCTCAGAAGACCATTAGATAAAAATCCTGTCTTATAAAGTTAAAACAAGTGTATTTACCACATTACAAATAAGTTCTGTCCTCTGACTCCAGATCATGAGATTTTTTTCAATAAATAAAAAGAAAATTTTAAAGGTTTAATTATTTTTTCAATTTGCCTTTTGAAATTAATGTCTTGTTACCAAGCTTTTATCAAAAAACATGCAAACTAGAAACTGTTGTTAAATGAAAGCAGTCTCATATTCACAGGATTCCAGGAGAAGGCAGTTTCCTTTAAAAAATGCTAAATATTCTAAGAAGAATGATTTCAATCCCTGTTGGCATCTTTTGCCTTCTTTATTTCAATCCTGATACAACGAGCCCAGCTTTTCCTACCTATGTTTTCTGTGGTGCTGCCACCTGAGTGCTTCTACTGAGTGTAGCCAAGTGTTATACATATAGCTGAGTGGGATACAACTGTGGACTAGCCACAGATTACTGCCAAACAGTCTCTAATGTACTTGATGTAGTATTTAGTAAAAAAATTACATGGCAAAAAAATCAGCATAATGCTGATCAATAATTGGACTCTAGTAAAAATAGATAAGTGCTGCAGGCAGAGTTGTGAACCCATGCACAGCTTGGGGGAGTACAGTATTAACCTGTCATTTAAATCAATCTCATGAAGGAAAAAATTCAAGTTGAGCTAATGTTCTGCTTTGAGAAATCAGGAACCTGCAAAATTTCTGTGTAAAGATTATTCAGGAGAGCATCTGAATGTATATTTATGTGGTGGGTTGACCTTGGCTGGATGCCAGGTACCCACCAAAGCTGCTCTCTCACTCCCCTCTGCAACTGAACAGAGGAGAGAAAATGTAACGAAAGGTTCATGTGCTGAGATAAGGACAGGGAGAGATCATTCACTGATTCCTGTCATGGGCAAAACAGACTCAGCTTGGGGAAATTAACTGAATTTATTACCAATCAAAATCAGACCAGGATAATAAGAAGTAAAACAAATATTAAAAAACACCTTCCCCCCACCCCTCCCTCCTTCCTGAGCTCTACCTCCTCCCATCCAGTGGTGCAGGGAGATGGGGAATGGGGGTTACAGTCAGTTCATCACAGGTTGTTTCTGCTGCTGCTCAGGGAGAAGAGTCTTTCCCCTGCTCCAGCATGGGGTCCCTCCTACAGGAGACAGTTCTCCACAAACTTCTCCAGTGAGTCCTTCCCACGGGCTACAGTTCTTCACTAACTGCTCCAGTGTGGGTCCCTTTCCGTGAGGTGCAGTCCTTCAAGAACAGCCTGATCCAGTGTGGGTCTTCCATAGGGTCACAAGGGTTACAATCTGCTTAAATGTTGCAGAAAGAACTTCAGATTCGAATGTTCCCTTGTGCAAAATTAAAACTCACACAAGTTATCTGTTGATACCAAAACTGATTTTATTAATTGCTAAGAGATGCAAAGAGAAAGAGGAAAAAATAAGAAAAGTTGGAAAATGCTAAGATTACTTCTAGAATCAGAGAAAAGATACCACCAAAGCTACCTTTCCACCGAGCTGGTCTATGTGTGGGGGGAGAGAAGCAGTTTCTGCTTTTTTTTTTCTCTGTCTCTTCCGCTTTTTTATGTTATCTCTTTAGCTGGGGGGGGGGGGATGTCTTAGCAGCTTTAGTTCTCTGGAATGCAGCCAGGATGTGTGATTTCGCAGCTCATGACGAGCCGTGTCCCAGGCTGTGCAGAGTCTGGGTCCAGCCACACCTTTCAGGCCCTCAGAAATATGGTAATGGGAAGACGGATGAGATATAACTCACGCATGTCACACAGTGGGTCTCAGTCCTCTCCAGGTCAGCAGAGTTCCAGTCTCCGGTGGCAGGCAGGCAGCATACAGTGGCAGAAGAAAGGTGAGGGGGGCTGGGGAGAGATTCTCAGCTAGGGTAACTGGTTCTCTCTCCCTTTTTCTCTCCCCTGATTTTCCCAAATTTTTCCTCAACTTTTATAGTGTTCAAAGGAGGTTGTATGTGGTTTCTTGGCACGTAGCCCTATTCAGATGTTTGAAGAGATATGATAACCATAAACAATAGCAGGATCTTTTGGCAGGAAAACTCCAGCAGGAAGCTCTGGTGAGAACTTCTAGTAGAAATCTGACAGAGAATATTTGGTATGAAGTTTTGACAGGCAGAAACAATGGCGAAACATTATTTTTGGCATTTCTATGTTACCTGTGTGTTACACTCCACCCCGATGATTCGACGTTGTTTCTTGGCACATCGATGTAGTTTTCTTCAGTGGTGGTAATAAGAATATAACAAACAGAAGGGGAGAAGGAAATGAGCAAACAGTTTATCATGCATTTAACTAGGACAATGCCAATAATTAGGAACATAATTCCAATGACAATTGCTATTCCAATTTGTGCTATCCATTTTCCCCATCAGGTGAGTCCAAAAGACACTAGGATGTTGGTAACCCATGATCCATCTAACACTTCTTGCGGTTGCATTGCATAAAACAAATTTCTAGTGTGGTTACTTATTTCTCTCGTTGTTCGTGCCTCCTCAATGGAGGTTGAAGCATTATAAATTGTTACACAGCATTCGGTTTCTGATAAATTTAACATTCCACAAACACCTTGGTCTTTCAACAGTAACATATCTAATGGTAATCTGTTTTGCAATGTCATCTTAGTAGTTTGCTGGACTTGAGTGTTTAATTCTCCAAATCCATGCTGTGTCCAATTGCTTAAAACACTTAATTGCCAGGTAATCTCTTCTAATATAAATTGGTGTCTTTTTAGAGTGACAAAGGGGGTAAAGAAATTCTCAAGAAAAAGGGGTGCTTTTTGTCCGGTGGTATAATAATTTGGAAAATCAGTTCCTTTAATTGCCCATTCTGGTCTTTGTGTTGCTTTTGAAGAGGGAATGACGCTGCAATGGTGACGTTCTTTAGACACTTTAGTGAAAATAAAGACACGTCTGGGGCAAAGAGAGGGAATTCCAGGTCCACACCTAAGTCCAGCATGCTGCTCTAATGACAAATGTGAATAAAACTTTCTGTCACAGCACCCCCAAGTCATTCCCAGAGGGGCTATATATTTTGCAGTTTTACAAATAGTATTGTCTGCATGATCAAGGATGGTGGTCTTTGATTTAGTATTTATTGGGGTACCATAGATTGGGTAGTGGGATTAAGAAGATATTTGTAGGTCGAGTTACAGGATTCATCTTGATTTCTCCAGCCTTTAGAGGGGTATCTCCAACAAGTACACGTGTCCCTTATCAATGTTCTAATTCTAAGCGAAAACCACATTTCTGGAGGATCTCCTGGTCCTTTGCATGTTATAACCTTTGAGCAATTGAATAAAGGACTTTCTTCTACTTGAGGCATGATAAATTTGGGTTCTGTAAATTTGGATTCAAAAAATGCTTGTACAGACCATGCCCACATTAAGTTTTTCCGGTTAATTGGAGTTACATTTGTTATATTAGGAAGTTGTACACACCAGGAAGGACTAAAAACTGTGTCATATTTACTTTCGTATACATCTAGTGTGTATAACGGGTCAAAGAGTGGATCCCATGAGTAAATAAGGCAGGGTTGTCTAGCATTATATTCCTCAAAGGTTATCATTCCAGGTTTAAATTCACCTTTACTTGATGTAATAGACAGGTGAGGGGATTCAATTTGAGATAAGATGGTTATATTTACCTTTGGATGTATAGTTTTACAATATTTGCGGTGTGACATCCAGTCCTGAGTTATATTAGGAGGTGGGGTATAAGTTTGGTAAAGGCCATGCACTATAGGAATAACTTTCCAGAGTATTTGGACTCCACTGGTCTTGCTGGTCCACTTTTCGGGTAGGGGCAATGGGGCTGTCACACTAGCCATGTTAAAAACAAAAGATAAATTCAATGGTATCATAAAAAATCACAATCCTTGTTCAGCAGACTCGGATCATGTTACACAAATACCTTGATTGGTATGATTCCATATTTTCACAAGCCCTTTGACTAGTTCCCAGGCGAGGTTCCTTTGATTTTCACCTTTAACAGTCTGTTCTGCTGAGCACATGTGCAAGGTAAATAACCATACAAACATAACTAACAAATTATAACTACAGTTACCAGTAAACTGAACCATAGTCCAAATCTGAGGTTTTCATTCACAGTTCTGCATACTTTTCTCTGTTGGGCAGTTACCTGTAAAAGAAAAAGATCTGTCTGGCCCCTTTTAGGGCCCAACATTAAAATGTAGGAACAATCTACCAAGAGCTTATTTTGTGTTCTTTACCATAAGCATCTTTTGCTTTCCAGGTGTATATGTTCAAGGGAGTGGTGAGTATCATTGGTACAGCTCCTACAGTAGGTAGTTCCACTAATACAGGTTGTCCAGGCAGGTGAGAGGGTTTTTGATTACTCTCAGGTTTTGATGTTGCTGGTATCAGAGAGGGAGGCTGTGGATAAAAAGCTGTGAGTCTGGGACAGCCATTTACTCCCCATCTGTCATTTACCATTTTTACAGCATCCCATAGTCGTTCAGTCCAATTGGATTTCTGAGCTTTTAGAAATCGTTTAAGCAGGTCATTTGTTCTTTCCACTATGCCATTTGCTTGTGGATAATATGGTGTGTGAAATATCCACTGGATTCCTTCTTCCTTGGCCCACTCCTGGACGATGGCAGCTGTGAAGTGTGACCCGTTATCTGATTGGATAGATACAGGTTTTGGGAAAAAAACTGAACCACATTTTAAGAGCTTCTAGAGTGTTTGTACTGGTTGCTTGAGGGAAAGCTTCTGCTTGCACTAATTCTGACCTGACTTCCACTCCTACTAATACATACTGTTTTCCCTCAGACTTTTGAAAGGGTCCAATATAGTCTATCTGCCATGTGTCCCACAGCCCTTTTCTGTCTCTGATATGTAATGGGGGTTGTTCTAAAGGGTGACGTTCGAGTCAGGTTCTGAACCATTCACATGAGGATATGCATGTGCGGCACATCTCTCGAGTTACTGGCCATCCCCTGCTTCCTGCTTCTCTGTATAGGTCTCGTGCTCCTGTGTGCTGTCTCTTTAAATGCAACCATTCTAACAATCTGTCCCAGTTCTCTGCCGGAGTTTTTGCACTTTAGAGGGGCTAATCTGGCCAGTTCATCTACTTTGTTGTTCCAGCACCTAGCTGGAGTTTCATTTTCCTGATGAGAGTGTCGTGGGTTCACCATGGTTGAACGCCAGGTGCCCACCCAGCTACTCTATCCCTCCCCTTCCCAGCCGGACAGGGGAGAGAGTAAGGTGGGAAAAGAAAACAACACAAATTGTGGGTTGCGATAAGGCAGTTTATATTGACGCAAAAAAAAGAAAGCAAAAGCAGTGTGTGCGCGCACAAAGCAGAAGCTAGCAGTTAATCTCTACTTCCCATAAGCAGCAATGGTCGGCCACTTCTCTGAGAAGCAGGGCTGCAGCATGCATAATGGTTGTCAGCAGGCAGCCATTAGAGACAATGAATGCCTCCGGTCCTGCTCCTTGCCTCAGCTTTTATATCTGGGTTGACGTCATATGGTATGGAATATCCCCTTGGTCAGTGTGGGTCAGCTGGCTTACTTGTGTCCCCTCCCAGGATCTCGCCCTCGATTGAAGAAGGAATGTTACAGTACTGTGCTCAGCAGTAGCCAAAACATGGATGTGTTATCAACACTCCTCTAGCTACCAACGCAGACCACAGCACTGTGAGGGCTACTATGGGGAAATAAATTCTGACTCAGCCAGACCCACCACAGAGAGGCTACCCATATGACTAATAAATTCCCTTTCTTTGCTGTAGCAAGAATTTTTTGCCATTTCTCTTTTTGCCAAACAGGACTTCTATTCACTTCTCAGTCATTTTTTCCCAGAAGGATGTTGCCTTAAGGTTTTTGATTTTTTGATTTTTTCTAATTTTTATAAGTTTTATAAGTAGTTATGTAGCAAATGTAGATTTTTAGAAGCAGCTGCATTCATTCCCTCATCCCTTGGCACAGTAGCAATGCAGATACCCAACCCTCGTACCCCATTCCATGTTCCCCATATCAATTCCCCCTCAAATTCCATTTGGTTCGTTTAGTCTCTCTTCTAGGTAGGCCGCCTTCTGTTTAAGGACATCTGCTCTTGTGGTGGGGGAAAACAGTTTTCCCCCTGAAGTAATAAAATGGTAAACCCCCAGGGGGTGGTGACCCTTGGGGTTGAGCCAATGAGTGCTTCTGCAAAATATATACATATCACCCAGACCGGAAAAGAAGAGTTGTAGCTGTAGTTGTTGTTGGAGAAGTAGCCATGTTGTAGAGCCACGAGGAGAAGGGGAAGGAGCCCCTCTGGGGGGCTCAGGCCCCCCCAGCCCCTGGCTGGGGGGCTACAGGGACTTGGAACAGTGTAAGACTGGACTAAGTATCTAGCTGAGAAGCTGGACATTTTTCTCCTCCACCGTGAGCAGCAACAAGAACAGCATACGGAGAAACGGTGGCAGAGAGCCAGAAGGAGATAAGAACTGAAGAAGCAGCAAACAAACATGCAGCCGAGCAGGAAGACACGGAGTTGTCTGAGAGAGAGAGCCAGCAGCAGAGAGAGAACTAAGCTCTACAGAGAGAGAGAGAGTTTGGGTAAGAACTGAAACAAAGTCCCCCAAACCCCTCTGAGACCTCCTAGATAGGAGGAAGATGATGGACTCTTACTTAAAAGAGTCTTAGAGTGCTACAGCACCGGAAAGAGAGGAGCTGAGACTCTCAGGGCTTCCCCGAGCTGGACCGGGATGGCCAAAGGAATGCAGAGGAGGGCTTCGCCCCCCCTGCTGCTGTTAAGCAGAGCACAGGAGCTCTGCAAGGGGGCTTGAATCCCCTGAAGATAGGGACCGTCACAAAGACCCCTGCGCTTCGTGGTATGACGTGGTGAAGTGACCTTTGTCCCAGTGAACACAGCCCACAGAAGAGAAGACCCTCGCTTGGAGTCGAAGGGCTGAGAGGGCTTGGATACCCCCCTCGTGTGTACTGGCAGAG
Organism: Corapipo altera; assembly: GCF_003945725.1. Taxonomy (NCBI): domain Eukaryota; kingdom Metazoa; phylum Chordata; class Aves; order Passeriformes; family Pipridae; genus Corapipo; species Corapipo altera. Next base: position 78,674 of record NW_020885125.1, read on the forward strand.
ATCCAGCTACAACTGCTGCATGAAAGAAGAGAGCCTGCTGCCCTAGAGACACTGCTGCTCTTAAAGTAGAAAGGATCTCTTCCTTCTTCCCTCCTGGACTTTTATTTGGAGAGAGAAGAGATTTGATCCATTGTAAATACTGCTTTATCATGGTAGAGATAGTTAAGATTGTGTGTGTAATGTATTATACTATTTATTTGTAAAGTCATTGTAATATAATCCCTTCTCCCCATTTTGAGTCTTTTGTGGTGTCTGGAAAACCCATCTCACACTGGGTTGAGATGTGGGAGGGAAGCTTGAACTCGGGAATTGGATTTTGGGGCTCTCAAACCATTACAGCTCGCTAGCCTGAACTGCAAGATACGACCAAGAACTGATTGACTGTGTGCACTCTGTACTCCAAAGAAGACCAAGATGATGAAGAAAAGGGTCCCAGGACGACCCCAGACCCAATTCCCAAGGGGTGGGTTGGGGGTAGACCAGAGTAAAGGCCGGGGGGTGGATAAAATCAGGGATTGGACCGACAGTAATATAAAATTGTAACACTGGATCGGGGAGCTGTGCGTGTCTTGTAACCCCATTGCCTTAGAGGCATCATTAAACCTTCCCTCACCTTACCTCCAAAATTAAGTTGCCTTGGAATTTTTTCTCCCTGAGTTTTCTTTTAGGCATCAGCTGACGGCCCACATGGGGAAAAGCGGGGACCTGAGCTCCTCCAGATCGGAAATTTCATCCTGCAGGAAATTCTTCTTCAAGCCGGCATATTTGGGGAATTCCCACACCCGATCTCGAGAAGCCAGCTCCTCAGAATCACACACAGAGGTAAGGTGAGGTAAAATTACTTTTGCTAGCAGTTGTGGAAAGGGGGGTTGTTTTTCCCCGGAAAGTAGGGGAATACGGTAGGCTGGAAGAGGGACTTGGATTTGGACCCAAAAGTCACAGGAGTCAGTTTTTTCCAGTTGGACTGCCCAAGAGGTTTTGGTAAAGGCGGGTGTGGTGGTTTGGGCTAGGCCTTCCTTGGTGACCAGTTTGTAACCAAGGAAGGGTCCAGATTTACCCAGTATTCCCTACGATTTTTACGTAAGCCAGATTATAAGAAGAAAGGAGGAGAGGCCTTTGCTCTCTTTCCTTCCGGCGGCTTGGAGGTGCAGGTTCCCTGCTGTTGAGCCTGCCGTGTTGGGGAGCGAGGCCTGGTAAGGCCTTGTTGACCTTGGGAGGCAGAGGTTGCCGGCGATCATCCCGGAGCAACTCTCGGTTGTCCCAAGGAGAGTGGTGGGATATTTTCTTTACTAACTCTTTAGTTACTAGATCTCGGGCTACTGATTGGGATATATATATATGTATATATATATATATATTTTATTTTGGTTTTGTTCCCTTTCCCTTCCCCCTTCCCCTTCCCTTGTGAAATTGTATATATTTTAAATTGTATATATTTCAAATTGTATATATTTCAATTGTAACATAAGTGTAAATATATTTATATATATCACTTTAGCTGTCTCTCTCTCGTTTCGGGTTTTCTTAGTTGGTTGTTTTTTCTCCCTCTTCTCCTTGAGGTTTGAGGGGGGAGGGGGGAACTTCTGGTGGTAAGGTTTGGAGACTTGGCAGGGAGCCAGCTTCAAACCATATCAGCGGGTCAGAGAAAAACTCAGCAGATTTGTTTTGGCCAGGGGCCAGGGAAGTAAACTCAGGAAGAGTTTCGTGTTTCGGAGAGGGGGACGCCCCTCTGTGTATTGAAGTACTCTGTTCTGACCTGAAACCTTGTGGTGGCATTGGGGAAGGAAGCGATCGTGGGAGTGTGAGTTTGAATCCCAGTGCAGGAAAGTTTTTCTTTGTCTGTTAACCATCATGGGCTGTATGCAGTTTAAGGGGGAGATTCCCAAGGGGTCTCCTTTGGCTTTGGTTTTACAACATTGGAATTGTTTAACTAGCCCCGAAACACCTTTAAAAAAGCAAGAATTATTTTCGTTGTCTATGAATGTCTGGCCGTTATATGGACAAATTAGAGGGGAAGTTTGGCTGAAATATGGCTCGTTTGAGATGAATACAATTCTGCAGTTTATTTCACTTCTTTATAAGGAGCAAAGATGGGAAGAGATGCATTATGCCGAGCTGTTTATGTTTCTTTTAACTCGCCCTGAATGGAGAAAAGAGAATAAGAAAAATAAAGGCTTGATAGAGGCAGGAGTTTCGGAAATGGCTTTAGAGAAAGGGAAAAGGAAAGGTCGAGTTAAGTGTGCACCCATCCCACAAATTTATTTTAACAACACTGAAGAAGAAGATTTGGACCTTTTAATTCCTCCCGGCATGAGGGTAACCAGTCCTGGGGCCCCTCTCGCACCGGGTCCTGGTGCAGTCGGCATAGGTCCAGCAGGAGCCGGGGTAGCTCCCGGGGCCGGCCCTGCGGGCGCTGCGAGACTGACTGGGCCAGGGGCGGTGCCTGCCTCGGGCGCAGCGGGAGCCGGGGTAGCTCCTGGAACGGCTCCTGCCGGCGCGATGGGGTCGGGGGCCGCGGGGGCTGCCGCGGGACTGTCCGGCACGGCGGCACCAGTGGGGGTGGGGGCCGCTGGCTCTGCCAGCGTGGCAGGGGCAGGGGCGGCGAGCGCAGTCGCTAGCGGGGGGGCGGCAGTTCTCTCGGGGGCTGCGGGAGCTGACGCTGCCCTGGGGGCGGCGCTGACTACAGGTGCGGTTGCTATGGCAACGGGGACTGCAGCCGGAGCTGTCTCTATGGCAACAGGAGCTGGCCCTGTCGGCGCAGGCGCTGGGGCTTTCGCTGGAGCGGCCCCGGGCACGGCGGGCGCAGCCGCAGATCCCGGAACGGTGGGGGGGGGGAGCGGGAACGGTGCCTGCTCCTTCCAGCTCCGCCACTGGGGGCGGAGACGGAGCCACCCCCTACCCAGGGAGGGGCAGCTATTTCAACTGAGCCGCCCAGCTCTACTGCAGCGGGGAAAGAGGAAGCAAAGGAATTTTCAGTCTCTGCCCCTCATGAAGGGGCAACAGAGATGCAAAAACGGGGCAAGACAATCTCGGCTGCTGACAGGAGGCAGAAGCGGGGATTACCCCCTTTTGACTCCACAAGCATGAAAGCCGAAACCCGGGACAGTGATAGGGCTGACACAGGCATGGAAGCATCTGATGATGGTTCAAGTGATAGCTCAGGAGAAGTAAAACCAAATACAAAGGGAAAATGAGTGCATGAGGCTTTGGCAGATCCAGACCTAGTAGCTAGGAGAATGAGAGCAAAGGATAAGCCGGCACTAGAGGCCCCCTGTCCTAGTTAGAACAGCTGGGACCGATTCATCACTGGATGGGTGTAGCCCAAAACTGTGTATTCTATAGCCTTCCATGCCATTTCCCAGAAACTGTTATCAGTAGAGACCTGCAAAATAGGAAGATGTTCCTGTCCTTATACCCTTTTATGGAATTCCCCGCTCTGAGGGAAGGACTGAGCATTCCTGCCTGAACTGGAGAATATATCTAATCGTCAGCAGGACAGAGCAAATGATAGATGTGCTTTCTGCAAAAGGAAAGGACATTGGAAAAGGGAGTGTCCAGACTTGAAGAAAAGTGAAAGTCTCGCTTCCCCCTCCAGCCCCCCAACTGACTGTGAACCAGGATGCATGAAGGGGACCGGAGGTTTCGTTCCCAGCAGAACTTCTGGTTAAAGCGAAGCTGGGAGGGGAAGAAGTGGAATTCTTGGTTGACACAGGCACAGCATATTCTGTGTTAAATACTTTGGAGGGAAAATTGAGTGGTGATACTATAACTGTTGTTGGGGCTACAGGGGTAAGTGAAACCAGGCCATTCTTTAAACTTTTCAGATTTAAATTGGGTAAACACTGGGTAACTCATCAATTCCTCTATATACCAAACTCTCCCAAGCCTTTATTGGGTAGGGATTTTTTGGAGAAATTAGAAGCTGAAATTTAATTCTGCAAGGGGGGAGAGATAAAAGTTATAATTCCTGATATTAAATATGTTGAGTCAACTGCCTTCTTCATACAGGAGAACTGTGGAGAGATCCCTGCAGAGGCTGAGAATGCTGTCATCCCAATAGTCTGGGCCAGTGAATTTCCAGGGAAATCCAAACAAGCCGAACCAGTAAGCATCACGCTCAGACCAGGAGCAGCTCCGGTAAGACAGAAACAATACCCTTTGAAGCTAGAAAGCTGAAAAGGCTTAGCACCCATACTTGAAAGGTTTCTTAATGATGCCTTAAGGTCCATCTGGTTTTTTGATTTTTCTAATTTTTATAAACTTTATAAGTAGTTATATAATAGAAGTAGATTTTAGAAGCAGCAGCCTTTATTCCCTCACCCTTTAGCACAGTATTTTACACATTCCTCAACCCCTATTAACCCATTCCATGCTCCCCATATCAATTATCCTCTGAATTCCATTAGAAAATGTTTAGTCTCTTGTCAAAGTAGGCCCATTTTGTTTAGAGAACACTTGTACCTTGGTCTAAACCGCAAAAGTACAGTCAAGAACTGGGTGAACGTGTGCCCCCTGTACCCCGAAGAAGATGAAGATGATGAAGAAAAGCCCCTAGCCCCAATTCCCAGGGGGCAGGATGAGGGTGGATCAGGGCAAAAGCCACAGGGTGGAAACATCTGAGATTGGACAGACAGTATTATAAATTGTAACAACTGTAAAGGGGGGGGGGGGGATGTGTGTGTTTTGTAATCTCATGCCTCAGAGGCACAAATTAAAACCCTTTCCTTATCTGACCTCCAAAACTAAATTGCCTCAGAGTTTTTTTCCTCCCTGCATTTTTCTTTAGGCATCAGCTGGTGGCCCGTACGGGGAAATCAGAGACCTGAGGCTACTCCAGATTGGAAACTTTCATTCTGCAGGAATTCTTCATCAACTGGCATTTTTGGAGAATTCCCACAGTGATCTAGGGAAGCCCCAGCTCCACACACAGAACCCCGCAAGGAGGTGAGGTAAGAGAAAGTGGAAATAAGGGAAAAAGGTACCTTTTGTTAGCAGCTGCAAAAGAGGTTTTGTGTTTCCCGTGAAGTTTGGAGGCAGTTGGACTGCCTAGATTCCGAACAGAGCAGTTTTGTTTCTCGGCCTGGGGCCGATGGGGTAAAACTCGGTGAAGTTTTGAGTTTTGACTTTCGTGTTTCAACCTGGGGCTGGGAAGTGAGACTTGGGCCAGCGTTGTTGCAAAAGTCGGTGTTTTCCCAGTCTGTGGGTGGAAGCCAGGGACAGTTAAAGGAGAGTGGATGGAGGACCCCCCAGCACAGCTTCGGTAAAGGCAGGGCAGGGACAGTAGACAGTGGACCGTACCGCTGTGATTACTCAGGAGGTTTCGTATTGGCTTGGTGCAACCAGAAGGAAAGGGACGCCTTTCTACTTTAGAATCTATGATTCTATGATTCTAAAATACCCTGCCCTGACCTGAAGTCGCTTTTGGTGTGCAGAAAGTAGAGCCCATTTAGTAATACGGAGTACCACGGGTTTGAATCCCATGCTGGAAGTTTTAGCTGCAGGTTTTTTCTGGCTTTTCTAAATCCTCCAGAATGGAGGATATGGATGGTAGCCCGGAGAGGGCTCTGGAGAAGAGCCCGTTCCAACTGACAGCCGCCAATGTCTACGACATCTCGACCATGCTGAGCCGGGACCTGATGCAGCTCGACCCCGGGCCCGATTTCCCCGCTGCCCGTGCCCAGCTACAGTTCAGGATCCTGCGAGTCCTGGAGATGCTGGAGGCACTTGTGAGCGAAAGCAGCGTGGCCGAGGAGCAGCTGCGGCAGAAGCGGGAGCACTCCCCCTCGGCCGTTGGCCCTCCCGCGGGTGCTGACTCCGCTGCCCCTGGCCGTCCGGCAGCAGGGGGAGAGATACCTATGGCGGGCGGGGCTGCCTCTGCGGACACCTCTGCCACAGGAGCTCAGAGAGCTGAGCCGGCAGCAACCGCGGTGGGCACGGCCGACGAAGCGGCTGAGAGCGGCGTGGCCCCGGCGGCGGCGGCAGCGGCAGCGGCGGGAGCCGGGACTCGTCCCACGGTGCCTGCAGCGGCTACAAACAGAACTGCCGCAGGACCGACGGGGCTCACCGCCGCTGGCCCCCTCGCGCTGGATCTCTCCGCATCTGTAGGCAAGACGTCTGCTGCGAGCGAGGCCGCCGCTTGTGCTGCGGTGAGCGGAGATGAGGTGGCAGCTGTTACAAGTGGAACCACCGCTGACCCTGCGGGAAGTGAGGAAACTACCTTCGCCCCTGGCAACGCTGCTGCCGCTTCTGTTCCAAAAAGGGGGGGTGACAGACCCTCCAGGGGAACTCACCGCTTTTGCAGTGAGCGGCGAAATGGTTGCTTTGGTTACCGAGGGCGGCTCGGTCGCCCCCACTCTCCCCCTAGCACTCGCGTTTTTCCCCCATGGCTTTGGGAAGCCCAGTTTCGGACCCCCGGGGCTGCTGTGGGCGGGGCCACTGGCTGAGTCGGACAGCTTGGACTCTCTATTTCGGAGGGGGAGGGGGCGGCGCGGACAAGAATGGTCCTGCCCCGGCCCGCCCCCGGGCCTTCCCCGCCTCCCGAGTTGGCACGGCCCTGCCAACTTGGGCTTCTGGCTCGCAGTCGTTGCTATAGCAACAGAGCCCAGAAGCGGCTGAAACCCGGGAAAGATACTTTTTGCAACAGCGAGAAGGGAAACTCAAAAGGGAAGCTTGCCTAAAGCATGCTCTGGCCCCGTCCCTGTGGTGAAGGGGGTTCCCAAAGGGAGCCCGACAGGAATGGACACAGTATGGAAGGCTGAGCGACCAGCACTGTCCCACAGACTGGCCGACCACCGCTGTGGCTCCTCCCCTCGCCCGTTAGACTGACTAATACGAAAAGGAAGGGGGGGAAGAAGAGCTAGCTATATTGGCCCCTGTGTGCTCTAGGCCTGTTTCAGACTCACAGCCTGTGAATATTCCTGCCCTCTGTGCCCTGACTGAGCTCGGGGGGCTGTGGCAAAATCAAAAGGGGGGCCACTGTTTTGCTCTTAATGGGAACTAACAATGTGTCAGAAGTTGACTGTTTGCAGATAGTCTGTTCCAGCAGACAGACCTGAAAGCTGTGCCACCAAAACTCAAGAAGAGAGTCATGGAAACAACTTTTGTACAGAAGTGAACAAATGCCTTAACAACTGCAAGTGAAATACACCAAGACATCATCTTGTCCTGTATCAAAAATAGCGTGACCAGCAGGACCAGGGAAGTGATCCTTCCCCTGTACTCTGCGTTGGTGAGACCACACCTTGAGTATTGTGTTCAGTTCTGGGTCCCTCAGTTCAGAAAGGATATTGAGGTGCTGGAGCGGGTCCAGAGAAGAGCAACAAGGCTGGTGAAGGGACTGGAGCATAAGTCCTATGGGGAGAGGCTGAGGGAGCTGGGGTTGTTTAGCCTGGAGAAGAGGAGGCTCAGAGGTGACCTCATCACCATCTATAACTACCTGAAGGGAAGTTCTAGCCAGGTGGGGGTTGGTCTCTTCTCTCAGGCACTCAGCAATAGGACAAGGGGGCATGGGCTTAAGCTCCGCCAGGGGAAATTTAAGTTGGATATCAGGAGAAAATTCTTTACAGAGAGAGTAATCAGGCATTGGAATGGGCTGCCCAGAGAGGTGGTGGATTCACCATCCCTGGAGATTTTTAAACGCAGATTGGACGTGGCACTGAGTGCCATGATCTAGTAAATGGACTGGATTTGGACCACAGGTTGGACTCGATGATCTCAGAGGTCTTTTCCAACCCAATCGATTCTATGATTCTATGATTTTATGACAAAGAGTTTTGGACTGCAATAAAATCCCTGAAATGAGTCAAGAGTGAGTAAACAAAAGACTAACATAAAAGCTTCTGGCATGGTTGAAAACTGTTGTAAGATCAACTTGTAACTTCTAAAGGTGGTACATATGCTATAATTATTGTATCTGTTTTGTTTTTTTCTGTTCTATATTACTTTTGAACTTCTCTTGTTAGATTAATTACAGAAGAATTGAAAGCTTACATTGCTTTTGCTACATGAATTGTTTTAAGGTTTGTAATGTTTATACTTGCATATATCTTGTTCCAGCAGCAGTTTGTAAATGTGCAGTAGGTGTGCAGATTTGGGAAATTTGTCCCCATTTCTGTCACCCAGCTGGCTACTTGTTTTTACCATATAATACCTATTCAAAAACTTATAGAAACAAGACTTTATTTATCACATAAACACTGTTTGAAACATCTATGTCTCTTTGGTTATTGCAGCTTGTGAAAAGAATTCCTCCTGAAGGAGTGATTTGATGAAAAGTCCATATAGAATTTTCACGTGATTGTGAAATCATATTTATTCACCTTGTACGCCTTAAAATGCTTTTTATCTAGCGTCACCTAAGAATGTGTGGACGCTGAATTGCATAGAAGAAATCCTACATTAAGGCAAAAGAAGGATAAGAGAGTGACTTCAGTGCTACAGCAGCACTAGTTTTGTGAAATCCATTCGGTACCATACCGATGGAAGCCTTTTCAACCTAAGGCGACTGAAGGCCCACACTAAGACCTTAAACCATCTCGTCCGGGAGCTGCTTTATGCTGATGACGCCGCCCTTGTTGCCCACACAGAAGCAGCTCTGCAGCGTTTAACATCCTGCTTTGCAGACGCTGCTGAACTCTTTGGGCTGGAAGTCAGCTTAAAGAAGACAGAAGTTCTCTATCAACCAGCACCTCAGGAAGTCTTCCATCATCCCCATATCACCATTGGCCAATCAGAGCTCAAATCAGTTCAGCAGTTTAATTACCTAGGCAGCCTCATCTCCTCGGATGGTAAGATTGATGGAGAGATAGACAACAGGTTAGCAAAGGCATTTAGTGCCTTCGGAAAACTTCATAAAAGAGTAGGGTGAAATAAACACCTGAAGAAAAGTACAAAGATTGGTGTTTACAGAGCCATAGTGCTGTCTACTCACTTATACAGTTCCGAATCCTGGGTCACCAAGACGTGAATCCCCTATGATGTTGCCTGTAGACCCTGACAGAATGATTCCCCTTATCAGGGGACTCCCTGAGGCTATGAAACCTATTGGCATTCAGCTAAAAGGACAAATTGAAAGCCTCACCAAAGGGGAAAGAACTGCAGCCGCTTTAGAAGCAGCTTTAACCCCCAGTCATTACCGTGGAGAAAATAAGATTTGGACCTGGGGAGAAGTGGCACAGGAATTAATTAATTATGGAAGAAAATATGGTCCAGTACCCTCAATTACTACTGATACTAAATCAATTCGGCGCACAGAATGCAAAAGTACTCCAGCAAAACTCAGAAAGGCAACATTCTCCTCTGGACAAGGAGGACCCACTAACACTGGGGGGTGCAGGGAAAAAAGGAATGCCCTGTGGATTGTGGGCTTGCAAAAGGGAATCCCAAAATCCCTAATGGATGGCCAACTCACGGATAAATTAGAGATATTAATTCAAGAATGGCCAGTAAAGGAGGAATCCCTGCAAGCTGTCCCTGCTACAGCCCCTGCCCTGGAGGGGTCACAGAAAGGGGAGGGATCACAGCAAGGGGAGGTGACGGTAAACTCCTCTCTTCGTCCTCAGTAGGTAAGCCGGGGGACGAAAGTTGGTTTTACATTAGACGGCTTACCAAAAATTCCAAAGGAGATTTGTTAATAACCTTTCCTATTGGTCCCCGTAGAACTCCTGTAACTTTTTTGATAGACACTGGTGCTCAGGTATCTGCCCTGAAAATTGAAGATGCATCTGCATGTGGAATCACTCCCTCATGTAAAGGCATATTTGTTGCAGATGCTTTCGGGAACATACAACCCCAGATAACAGCAAAGGTAAGATGCTGGTTACCAGGGGAGGAGAAAGCAGTTGAAACCCTAATGATTTTGGGTAAACTTCCTACCAATTTACTGGGACTAGACTTCCTGAAGGGAAGGTCTTGGACTGATGAGGAAGGAAACATATGGGCTTTTGGAAAAGAAATCCCACATCTGTGTTTACTAAGTCCTGCCCCTGCTCTTCCTCCCTCCCTAGTAACCAATGTCAAACCTTACCCCTTACCCTTGGGAGCAAGGGAAGGAATCACTCCAGTTATTGGAGATTTAAAAGAAAAAGGAATAGTGATTGCAACACATTCTCCTTATAATTCCCCTCTGTGGCCTGTCCATAAACCAAATGGTAACTGGAGGCTAACGGTAGACTATCGACGTCTCAATGCAAATACGGGACCCCTTACTGCAGCAGTCCCAAATATAGCTGAGTTAATAGCAACCATCCAAGAACAAACTCATCAAATCATGGCCACTATTGACATCAAAGATATGTTTTTTATGGTTCCCCTGCAGGAACAGGATCAAGAATGCTTTACTTTCACATGGGAGGACCAGCAATACACTTTTACCCGTCTCCCACAAGGATTTACCACTCACCCACTCTAGCACATCATGCACTGGCACAGGAACTGTCACTCATTCCTCCTGCACCAGGAGTAAAAGTATACCAATATATTGATGACATTTTAGTAGCGGGAAATGAGATTGCACCTGTGCAAACAACTCAAACAGACATTATCAGGCATCTTGAGTCCCTGGACCTACATATCCCTCCTGAAAAGTTACAACCTCCTTCACAAGAAGTAAAATTCCTGGGAATTTGGTGGAAGGGAGGAATGGTTTGTATTCCCCCAGACACACTTACCTACCTAGACCAACTTAAAACACCAGAGAATAAAAATAATTTGCAGCATGCTTTAGGCCTGCTGATTTTTTGGAGAAAACACATTTTTCAATAATTGCACGGCCCTTACATGATTTATTGTGGAAAAAAGCAAAGTGGGATTGGACCCCCCTTCACGATGAAGCCCTACAACTCCTGATTTTTGAGGCCAACACATACCACTCATTAGGCCCCATACACCCTACTGATCCAGTACAAATTGAGTGGGGATTTGCATGCTCTGGACTGTCCATACACTTATGGCAGAAAGGACCTGATGGTCCCACCAGGCCTATAGGGTTTTATTCACACATTTTCAAAGATGCTGAAAAACGATATTGTCTGGGATAAAGGCTTATTTGTGGTGAGTACTGCTTTTCGTGAAACAGAAAAAATTGTCCGTCAGCAACCTCTAATTTTAAGGGGACCCTTTAAAGTCATCAAGCCTGTTTTGACAGGAACCCCACTCCCTGATGGGGTGGCCCAACGAGCTACTGTTCAGAAATGGTATGCTCAAATTGAACATTATTGCACCATTTTTCAGGTAACAGAGGGAGCTCGCAAAAATCTTCCCTTACAAGATGAGGTAACTTTAAATAGCACAGCTGATTCTCCACCTTCTGTGATTGAAGCAGCACCCCCATACTCAGAACAATTGCAGAATGTGTGTTTTACTGATGCCTCAGCTAAACGGGAAGGTAAAGTTTGGAAATATCGTGCTGTAGCTTTACAGGTACATACAGGAGACAAAATAATAACTGAAGGAGAAGGCAGTGCACAGGTAGGAGAATTAGTAGCAGTTTGGAGTGTATTTAATCATGAAACCGAGACCTCTGACTCTGTATATGTTTACACTGATTCTTTTGCTGTGTTCAAAGGGTGTACCGAGTGGCTCCCCTTCTGGGAAAACAATGACTGGGAAGTGAATAGAGTCCCTGTTTGGCAAAAAGAGAAATGGCAAGAAATTCTTGCTATAGCAAGGAAAGGGAAGTTTTTAGTCGGATGGGTAGCCTCTAATCAAGAAAACGAAACTACAGCTAGGTGCTGGAACAACAAAGTAGATGAACTGGCCAGATTAGCCCCTCTAAAGTGTAAAATCTCCTGCGGAGAACTGGGACAGACTGTTAGTGGTTGCATTTAAAGAGACAGCACACAGAAGCACAAGACCTATACAGAGAAGCAGGAAGCAGGGGTTGGCCAGTAACTCGAGAGATGTGCCGCACATGCATATCCTCATGTGAACAGTGCAGAACCCGACTCGAACGTCACCCTTTAGAACAACCCCCATTACATATCAGAGACAGAAAAGGGCTGTGGGACACATGGCAGATAGACTATATTGGACCCTTTCAAAAGTCTGAGGGAAAACAGTATGTATTAGTAGGAGTGGAAGTCAGGTCAGAATTAGTGCAAGCAGAAGCTTTCCCTCAAGCAACCAGTACAAACACTCTAGAAGCTCTTAAAATGTGGTTCAGTTTTTTTCCCAAAACCTGTATCTATTCAATCAGATAATGGGTCACATTTCACAGCTGCCATCTTCCAGGAGTGGGCCAAGGAAGAAGGAATCCAGTGGATATTTCACAGACCATATTATCCACAAGCAAATGGCATAGTGGAAAGAACAAATGACCTGCTTAAACTATTTCTAAAAGCTCAGAAATCCAACTGGACTAAGCGACTATGGGATGCTGTAAAAATGGTAAATGACAGATGGGGAGTAAATGGCTGTCCCAGACTCACAGCTTTTTATCCACAACCTCCCTCTCTGATACCAGCAACATCAAAACCTGAGAGTAATCAGAAACCCTCTCACCTTCCTGGACAACCTGTATTAGTGGAACTACCTACTGTAGGAGCTGTACCAATGATACTCACCACTCCCTTGAACATATACACCTGGAAGGCAAAAGATGCTTATGGCAAAGAACACAAAATAAGCTCTTGGTAGATTGTTCCTACATTTTAATGTTGGGCCCTAAAAGGGGCCAGACAGATCTTTTTCTTTTCTTTTACAGGTAACTGCCCAACGGAGAAAAGTATTCAGAACTGTGAATGAATAATCTCAGATTTGGACTATGGTTCAGTTTACTGGTAACTGTAGTTATAATTTGTTAGTTATGTTTGTATGGTTATTTACCTTGCACATGTGCTCAGCAGAACAGACTGTTAAAAGTGAAAATCAAAGGAACCTCGCCTGGGAACTAGTCAAAAGGTTTGCAAAAATATGGAGTCATACCGATCAAGGTATATGTGTATCTTTACCCGAGTCTGCTGAACAAGGATTGTGATTTTTTTATGATACCTTTGAATTTATCTTTTGTTTTTAACATGGCTAGTGTGACAGCCCCATTGCCCCTACCCGAAAAGTGGACCAGCAAGACCAGTGGAGCCCAACTACTCTGGAAAGGTATCCCTATAGTGCATGGTCTTTACCAAACTTACACCCCACCTCCTAATATAACTCAAGACTGGATGTCACGCACCAAATATTGTAAAACAATACGTCCAAAGGTAAATGTAGCTATCTTATCTCAAATTGAATCCCCTCACCCATCTATTACATCAAGTAAAGGTGAATTTAAACCTGGAATAATAAACTTTGAGGAATATAGTACTAGCCAACCTTGCCTCATTTACACATGGGATCCACTCTTTGACCCGTTATTCTCACCAGATGTATACGAAAGTAAATATGCCACAGTTTTTAGTCCTTCCTTGTGTGTACAACTTCCTAATGTAACAAATGTAACTCCAATTAACCAGAAAAACTTAATGTGGGCATGGTCTGTACAAACATTTTTTGAATCCAAATTTACAGAACCCAAATTTACCGTGCCTCAGGTAGAAGAAAGTCCTTTATTCAATTGCTCAAAGGTTATAACATGCAAAGAAGGACCAGGAGTTCCTCCAGAAACGTGGTTTTCACTCAGAATTAGAACTTCGATAAGAGATATGTGTACTTGTTGGAGATACCCTTCAAAAGACTGGAGAAATCAGGATGAATCCTGTAACTCGACCTACAAATATCTTCTTAATCACTGTGGAGTTCCCTACACCCACTACCCAATCCACGGTACTGCAATAAATCATGGCTAGGCTTCGCGAACGAAGATTTGGGAAGGCACTATCCACATTTGCTACAGGCACGCTGGTGGCTTATGAGGCCAATACGTGACAGACATATCCGATTGCAAAAGGCACAGCAGAAAGACTCCTTAGATGGTGTATTCTGCAAGGCACGGTTCTTTCTGCATTGCCTTTTTTCCTCGAGAGTGATCCTGCGTGTGTTCTCGAAGGAGACAGCTGCGTTATAGATGGCGTGTCTCCAGGCCTCCCGATTTGAGGCCAGAGTAGACCAGTTATGGTGATCAATATGGCCAAGGCTGAGATGTTGTTTCAGGGAGTCCTTGTATCTTTTCTTCGGGGCTCCTCTCATGCGGCAGCCAGTGGCAAGTTCACCATAGAGCAGGATCTTAGGGAAGCGGTGGTCCTTCATCCTTGAGACGTGCCCTGCCCATCGCAACTGCGTTCTCAGTAACATGGCCTCAATACTTGTGACAGCAGCTTGCTCTAGTACAGATGCATTGGTCACATAATCTGACCAGCGGATGTTAAGGATTGTTCGGAGGCAGCATTGATGGAAGCGTTCTAGGAGACGCAGGTGGTGGTGGTAGATGACCCATGATTCGGAACCGTATAAGAGAGTAGACAACACTATGGCTTTGTAAACACTGATCTTGGTGTTTTTCTTCAAGTGTTTATTACGCCATACTCTTTTGTGGAGTTTTCCAAAAGCACTATATGCCTTAGCTAACCTGTTGTCTATCTCTCCGTCGATCCTACCATCTGAGGAGATGAGGCTACCAAGGTAATTAAACTGCTGGACTGATTTGAGCTCTGATTGGCCAATGGTGATGTGGGGATGATGATGGGGGACTTCCTGAGGTGCAGGCTGATGGAGGACCTCTGTCTTCTTTAAGCTGACTTCCAGCCCAAAGAGCTCAGCAGCATCTGCAAAGCAGGATGTTAAACGCTGCAGGGCTGCTTCTGTGTGGGCAACAAGGGCGGCGTCATCAGCATAAAGCAGCTCCCGGACAAGGTAGTTTAATGTCTTGGTGTGGGCCTTCAGTCGCCTTAGATTGAATAGACTTCCATCAGTACAATATCGAATGTAGATACCGTCCTGATCATCGAGGTCTGCTGAGGGTCTTTGGAGCATCATGCTAAAGAAGACGGTGAATAGGGTAGGAGCAAGAACGCAGCCTTGTTTCACACCATTCTTAATTAAGAAGGGCTCAGAAAGTGTGTTGCCATATCTGACTTGGCCATGCTGATCTTCATGGAGTGAGATGATCTTTTTAAGGAACTTGGGGGGACAACCTAAACGTTCCAAAATCTGCCACAGACCTTTTCTGCTCACAGTATCAAAAGCCTTGGTGAGGTCGACAAAGGTTACATAGAGACCTTTGTTCTGTTCCCTACACTTCTCTTGCAGTTGTCTGAGGACAAATACCATGTCTGTGGTGCTCCTGTTGGCTCTGAAACCACACTGACTTTTGTCGGAGGACAGAAATTGTGTGAACAATTTCTATTGCATTTCTGAGACCTTCACCTTGGCATGGCTTGGTGCAGACAGTAAAAAGATACTGCGCCACTAATATGGCTGCAGGCCTTGTGCCAAGGTGAAGGAGGAGTTGTTCTGTCAGGAAAACAAGTTTTATGGACACCTGCTGTTATCCAATTAGTACTGTACACCACAGTATGTTTTCCTTATGTATCCAATGTAACCTGGGGAAGAATCACATGTCTCTGTGCCACAGGCAGCATATAAGCTGCCTTTCCTCTAATAAAGGGGACATTTTTGCCAATCATATTGATTCGTGTGCAATTCTGTCCGAGCCTCTCCGCCGATATCTGGCGCCCGTTTAACAGGGAGTCCTACTTCGCCGAGTTCTGCAGGGACGTAAGGCGGACGAAGGAGCTGAGGGAAGCGGTCGTGAAGGCAGCGCTGTCCCCGGCGCTGTAGTAAAGGCCATGCGCACGGCACCGAGGAAATCTTACCCTGGCCCGGTGAGTCGACCGAGGGAGAGAGCATGGGGCCCGCGGCATCCAAAGAGGATGAGGCCGTGGAAACGCTCCTCCGATATATATTCTCTCTAGGAGAGCCTGTTTCTGATGAAAAAGCCCCTAAGGGGTTAATGGACTGGGTGAGAGCGAGGAATCTACTTCCCACTGCTCACGCCGCCTTTCAGGTGTCCACAAGGGACACTATAAAGGAATTGTTTTGGGACAAGATCTCTGCGGGATCAGGAGACGCTAGAAAGTGTACTATGGTTGGGCGTCTGGCAGTTGAGTCACTACAAGACTTAAGTTCTGAGCGACGGGAACTCATAAATGTTCAAACAGCTCTGTCGGGAGACGGCGGGACTACGGCAAGTCCCTGCCCCGGTCGGTCCGTTGTAGGGGAGATCCCCGTGCCTGCGGCTGCGAAGTTGCGAATGCTAGGAAGCTTAACAGCAGCGGGATCACCTCTGTTTAGCACCGTGTATGTAGCAGCAGGACGTGTAGAGGCTGCAGGGATATCAGTAGCGGCGGAGACTAAAGTTGGAGCCGTGCCAGCGGAACCGCTCTCTACTGCGGCTGCGCAGTCGGCAGTGTCACTCTTCACTGTGCCTGCTACTGCGCATGTGTCACCTGGAACGACGCTGCCAGGAGCCTCCGCGTCGCTAGATGGCGCTGCATCGCTGGCGCCTGAGGCCTCAATGAAACCCGGAAGACAGCCACTGTGGCTCGCTGCCTTGGCAACGGACGCTGTTTTCGAAAAAAAAAAAAAAAACGAAAGAAAAAACAACAAAAAAGAGGACACGCGTTTCCAGGATTATTCAAACAGCTGCCAGAGTCCGGCGTGCCGGCGCTGGCAGCCACAGCAAAAGGCGACAGAGGGACCTCAGCGACAGAGGCACCTCAGCGACAGAGGCAACGCCGACAACTACTTCTGCAGAGCCAACCAGACTTCTGCGGGGATCCCCGGGAGCTGCACGGCGTGAGGGGCGGCCCGGGGAACAGCAGCTCGGTGGTGACTGGCTTGCGGGGGAGTAGCCCTGCAGAATCCGGATATGACAGTAATTGAGAACAGAAAGCAGAATCTCTCTCTTTAGTCCTTCTACTCACTTGTAGATGACTTAAAATTAAAAGATTGTGTTTTACTAAAAGTTAGCATGCAAGAAATTTTAAGAGTTTCCCAGGGAATGAATCTTTATATAAAAGCTTTAGTGAATTGCCTTGTTTTTAGTTACATTTTACCCCTGTAAAAACCTTCTGCCCAAATCTCATGTTCAGCCTTAGCAGGAGGAGACAAAAGGTTCACACAATAGAGATCATTTGTTGCTTAGCACCTGGGTGGGACTCAAACCACCTCCAGCAGTTTCTCAGATCTAGGGAGAGAGTAGAAATTACCTTACAAAAACTACAAATCTGCAAGTAAGATTAGTGGAAAGCTAGCAGGCTGGGGATTTCCTTAATTCTT
>NW_020885125.1:105884-106346 GCF_003945725.1 Corapipo altera
AGAACGCTTTGGGCAAGTCTTTCATTTCCTGCTTTATTATCACCTACATATAAACAAACTGAAGGAGGTACCCAGGGACAACCCTTTGTCCTGTCCACCGTTTCAGGATGTAACAGAGCAAAGCAAGTATATCCAGAACATGCCGAACCTGGGCAGTAGCCACAGGAGAACCAAAACCAGACAGACAGAACAAACAAAGCAAACATTCTGACCCCAGTACCCATCCAGGCGGGGGTGCCTTTTATTGACCCCAGCCTGGCGGGGACCCCCATTATTCTAAAACAACCCACTATCCACCCTGACCTTATCCTTCCCCCACTGTGTTTCCACATATCTTCAGGAACACTACTCACCTGGGACATTTCATATGGGATTGTGCCGCTCTCCCTCCTGCTGGTCGGCGGCCCCCCACGGTCCGCTTGACACACTACGCTAATCCTCCCCCCCACCCAACCCCTCCCC
>NW_020885125.1:106446-122058 GCF_003945725.1 Corapipo altera
TCCTCCCCCCCACCCAACCCCTCCCCCCCCAACCCTGGAACACCAAACCTCTGTGTGCTCCGAAGCTTCCTTCTCCTCTTTCATGGAGGCGCAGTACCTGCCGGCAAGGCTCCCCCTGTCTCTCCTCTCTCCCACAACGGCCGCGCCCGGGGGCACAACCGCGCGCACTCTGCGCGCGCGGGGCGGGGAAGGCCCCCGGCAGCCCGAGGGTCCCGACCACGAGGCATGGGAAGCCCCCCCAGCAGGGGGTCCCGCCCCCGGAGCGCGGGGAAGGCCCCCGGCAGCCCGAGGGTCCCGGCCACGAGGCACGGGAAGCCCCCCCAGCAGGGGGTCCTGCCCCCGGAGCCACTGCAATAAATACTAAACCAAAAATCACCATCCTTGATCATGCAGACAATACTGACTGGAAAACTGCAAAATATATAGCCCTTCTGGGAATGGCTTGGGGATGCTCTGATGGAAAAATTTTTTCACATTTGTCATTAGAGCAGCATGCTGGACTTAGGTGTAGTCCTGGAATTCCCTCTCTCTGCCCCAAACGTGTCTTTACTTTTACTAAAGTGTCTAAAGAATGTCATCATCACAGTGTTATTCCCTCTCCAAAATCAACACAAAGGCCAAAATGGGCAATTAAAGGAGTTGATTTTCCAGATTATTACACCACCGGGCATCCCTTTTTTTTGAGAATTTCTTTACCCCCTATGTCACCTTAAAAAGACACCAATTTGTATTAGAAGATATTACCTGGCAATTAAGTGTTTTAAGCAATTGGACACAACGTGCATTTGGAGAATTAAACACCCAAGTCCAGCAAACTACTAAGATGACATTGCAAAACAGATTAGCATTAGATATGTTACTGTTAAAAGAACAAGGTGTTTGTGGAATGTTAAATTTATCAGAAACCGAATGCTGTGTAACAATTTATAATGCTTCAACCTCCATTGAGGAGGCACGAACAACGAGAGAAATAAGTAACCACACTAGAAATTTGTTTTATGCAATGCAACCGCAAGAAGTGTTAGATGGAACATGGATTACCAACATCCTAGAGTCTTTTGGACTTACGGGATTGGGAAAATGGATAACACAAATTGGAATTGCAATTGTCATTGGAATTTTGTTCCTGATTACTGGCATTGGCCTAGTTAAATGCATGATAAACCGCTTGCTTGTTTCTTTCTCCCCCTCTGTTCGCTATATACGCATTACCACCACTGAAGAAAACTACCTCGATGTGCCGAGAAACAATGTCGAACCACGGGGTGGCGTGTAACAGACAGATAACATACAAAGGCCAAAAATAATGTTTCGCCATTGTTTCTGCCTGTCAAAAACTTCCTACCAAAACTTCTGTGTCAATTTTCCACCAGAAGTTCTCACCAGAATTTTCCCACTGGAGTTTTCCTGCCAAAAGATCCTGGTATTGTTCATAGTTATCATATCTCTGCGAACATCTGAATAGGGCTACATGCCAAGAAACCACACACAACCTCCTTTGAATACTATAAGAGATGAACAGAAGTTTGGGAAGAACAGGGAAAGAGGAGTGAGAAAGAGAGTTTGGCTATAGCAGCTACAAAATCTCTTCTCCACCTCGCCCTCACCTTTTCTTTTCTTCCACCGCCGTAAACTGCCTGCTGTCACCGGAGACTGGACCTCTGCCATCTTGGAGTGGACTGAGACCCACCGTGCTACCCGCGTGAGATTTTCCACCCTAACCATATTTCTGAGGGCCGAGAAGTGCATACCGAGATCTCCGCATGGCCTGGGGCCACCCGGTGTGAGTGGCGTGAGCTGCGGAGAGGCCCACATGCTGGCTACATTCCAGAGAAACCCCCTGCAGCTAAAGAGATAACATCACATCGAAAGCGAAAGCGGCAGAGACCAAAGAAAAAAAAAGGGCAAAAACTGCTTCTCTCCCCCCCTCCACAGATCAGCTTGGACGAAAAGGTAGTTTTTTGGTGGTAATCTTTTTCTCTGCTTTTAAAAGTAATCTTAGCATTTTCTAACCTTCTCTTACTTTTTCCTCTTTCTCTTTGCATCTCTTAGCAATTAATAAAAACAGTTTTGGTATCAAGAGATAACTTGTATGAGTTTTAATTTTGCTCAAGGGAATATTTGAATATAAAAATTCTTTCTGCAACATTTTAGCAGATTGCAACAGCACTGCCACAGAAACAGCCTAAGAAAGCAGTCTCGGTCTCCTCCTGCCCCACTCAGAAGGAAAGGAAGTCCCAAGAGCAGGCCACATGGTGAGCTATGGTTCTTTCTGCGTGACCAGGGGGAAGACATGAAGAAGTGGGATGGTGAACCTACCTATAAACTTGAAACCTGGGTATGAGAATTAAAAGGGAAAAAACCTAGTAAGAAGGTCATCCACATAGTTGATGCAGAGGCCCCGGAAAGAGATCAGTGACCTTTGAGACACAGAAAGACTGAGGTCAGTTCCTGTGATCATGATGAAGGGACCTCTGGCTGGGCAATGCAAGGATCAAACCAAGAACAATAGAGAGGCCCTGCCCTTCAGCCAGGAGAAGGAAAGGGACAATAGGGTTTACTGGACTGTGTGGGTTCGGTGGCCTGGCACTTCGGATCCACAGAGATATAGAGCTTTGGTAGACACTGGCGCACAATGCACCTTGATGCCATCAGGGCATAAAAGCAGAGAGCCCATTGGATTTCTGGAGTGACAGAGGGACATCAAGAATTATCAGTGCTAGAGGTTGAAGTGAGTTTAACAGGTGACAAACAGGAAAAGCACCTCATTGTGACTTGAGTTATGCTGGCTTGAGTTATGAGGAAAAAAAGAAGAAAAACAAAAAGAAAAACTCACCTGAGAGAGCTGGGAGGTGGCTGTGCCCCTCCTGCTTGCCCTGCCTGCACGAACTGCCTCACTAACTGCTGTGCCACATCCCTATTTGCCTGCTCCTGTTCGCCACGCTCTGGGTTGCTGGCACTCCCAGCAACCGTTTAAAAACCTTATGGAAGGGATGCCACTGACGCTACATGAAGCAAGTGGATTGCTTTGATTACATGGTGTGCTCGAATTGGAAACTCAAACCACCCTGGAATACTAGAAATCATAACAAATTGGCCTGAAGGTGGAAACTTCAGTCTGACAGATGAGGAAAAAGAACAAGTGAATCAGGCTGAGGAAGCTCCACCATACAAGCAGTTACCCAAAGAAGAAACACGCTATGCCCTCTTCACTGATGATTCTTGTCGTATTGTAGGGAAGAACCAGAAGTGGAAAGCAGCTGTCTGGAGTCCCACCCAACAAGTGGCAGAAGCTGCTGAAGGGGAAGGTGAATCAAGACAATTTGCAGAACTCAAAGCCATTCAATTGGCCCTGGACATTGCCGAACAAGAGAAATGGCCAAGGCTTTACCTCTACACCGACTTGTGGATGATAGTCAATGTTCTGTGGGGGTGGCTGGATTGGCGGAAGAAGATTAATTGGAAGCATGGAGGAAAACCTATCTGGGCTACTGATTTATGGCAAGACATTGCCGCTCGGGTTGAGAAGCTGACTGTGAGAGTCTGTGGGGAATCTCGGCTGGACCGAGACCCTAACATGGAACGAAAAGGTGACTGAGAATGGAGGCCTTAGTCCTGACAAGATATTGATGCACCCTGAGAGAGGAGAAAAACACCAGGAGAAAGCTGTCCAGTGAGAACAAGGATGCTGTCCCATGAGAACAAGGACTTATTTTGAACAAAGTGACTGAGTAGAATGTAAACATGAGAAGAAAACAAGAACAGATGTGCAGAGAAACTGTGAGAAAGTAAGACTGAGAAAGTCCACCTATCAGCCATGAGAATTGTGGTTTGTGTGTGGCAATGGATTTGCCATATGTAGGATGGGAGAAGTCCTGTCAGAGATGGACTAGTGAAGAAAAAGAAAACAGCTCAAATGTTATAGAAACAGAAGTTTTTAATGTGGTTTAAACAGGTTTCAAAATGGCTTTTGCTTTTTTGCAAAGTCATCGCTCCCTTTTCCTGACACCCCCTGTGAGGGACTTGTCTCCCATATAGGAGTGTCCTGGGAAGATGTCCTGAGGTGTTTCTCATTGTCCTTTGTTAACCCCTTCCTATTGGCTGTTGACTCTTTACCTGATTGGTTTTTTCTATGTGACCCTGAACTTGTGATTGGTCCCCTTTTGACCCTCCTAAAAGCCTTATAAACCCCTACCCCACAATAAACTTCCTCTTTCGTCCGTCTCTCCCTGGTGGTCTGTGAGCTCCTTACGGGGTTATCGGGCCACATGGCGGGGGCAGGGGGGAAGAGCATTCACCTTCCAGGTAATGGGCTGGCTCCCAGGGCCTGAAGGTCTACCCCTCCCACTAATCCGTCGTATTTGTGTGTTTGAATTAACCTATCTGTGTAGAATACGTGTGCCTAAAAAACTGTATTTAAGGAGCTGCGCTGCTGCTGCTGCAGGCTCTCTTTTCTTTCCAATAAACTTTCTTGCTGGATACTTTGTGTCGCAGTCCGTTCCAACAGCGACAAGAGTCCGCCATGTAGATGCCCATGTAGCCAAAAATCGAGCTAATGAAGAACATCATAACAACAAACAAGCAGACCGAGCTGCACAAGTCAAGGTGTCGCAAGTAGATCTAGATTGGCAGCGCAAGGGAGAGTTGTTCTTAGCTCAATGGGCGCATGATGCTTCAGGCCATCAGGGCAGACATGCCACTTATAGATGGGCATGAGACCGAGGGGTGGATCTAACTATGGATACTATTTCCCAAGTTATCCATGATTGTGAGACATGCACTGCCATTAAACAAGAAAAGAGAGTGAAACCCCTATGGTATGGTGGACACTGGGATAAGTATAGATATAGGGAGGCTTGGCAGGTTGACTGTATTGCACAGACCCGCCAAGGTAAGTGCTATGTGCTCACCATGGTGGAAGCAACCACTGGATGGTTAGAGACTTATCTGGTGCCTCACGCAACTGCCCGAAATACCATCCTGGGCCTTTAAAAGCAAGTACTGTGGCGACACGGCACCCCAAAGCGCATTGAGTCAAAAACAGTTTAGTTACTACTTGGGCAAGGGAACATGACATTGAATGGGTATATCATATCCCACATCATGCACCAGCCGCTGGAAAAGTTGAACGATGCAACAGATTGCTGAAAACTACTTTGAAGGCATTGGGTGGGGGGACTTTCAAAAATTCGGATCAGCATCTAGCAAAGGCTACATGGCTAGTCAGCACTAGAGGCTCCGTCAGTCGAACAGGCCCTGCCCAAACAGAGCCCTTTCACACTGTAGATGGAGACAAAATCCCAGTAATTCACTTGAGAGGTATGTTAGGTAAAGCAGTTTGGGTCAATCCTCCCTCAAGCAAAGGCAAACCCATTCGTGGGATTGTCTTTGCTCAAGGACCTGGATACACTTGGTGGATAATGAGAGAAGATGGGGAAACCCAGTGTGTGCCTCAAGGAGATTTAACCTTGGGGAAAAACTAATTTGTATTCTGAGTTGTATGTTGCAGGAAAAGTCATTAGACGAGGAAGACCCGAACTGAGATGACGCTGGTGATCAACGATGGGACAACCGTAGAAGATAAGACTTATATAAGCGCGGGATATGAGTGTGAGGTAAAATGGTATGGAATAAGGGGTGGAGATTACAATGGGTTTGTATTCCTCCCTGAGAGGGAAAAACGAAAATAGGATAAGTCATTTGATATGTATTCTGCCAATAAAATATTCCATACAATGTTATGTCAGCCCAGCTTTTTAAACAACCGGGAAGGAAAAGAGCTCTCTCTTCTCTTCTGGTTACCGAGCGAGGCAGTTTCAGGAAGAAAAGCATCAGTTGTTTGGGAAGTATCTTTATTTTTAACTCTTCTTTGTATACATATTGCTTGTAGTGTTTTTTCTATATTTGTGTAAATATAAATAATCTCTCTTAGCAGCCCTGGACTAGTTTTTTTCCTTCTTCCCTCTTTTTCCCTTTTTCCCCCTCCCCTTCTTCCCAGAGGAACTGGGCGCAGGCTCAGTAGACACCTGACGTTCAGTCAAAGAAAACAGCCACCTCCTCCCCCTCCTTCTTCACTGACCTTGGTGTCTGCATAGTTGTTGAAACGTTGCCTGTGACTATACTGCTGCCAGCCCAACATGGTTTCTGCTTCTCATTGTCAAAATGTTCAGCATGTAGTGTAACACTGGAGAGCACAGACAAACACAGCAAACCCTGTTTTAAGTTTCAATTTAGTTTTCCATAAAGTATAAAGGGGAAAAGGAATGAAAAAAAGAAGACAAATGAAGATTTTCCCACTGCGCTACTCTCCTTGGTGGCATCATGGGTTCAGAAGCTGATTTAAAACCAAACCTCTACAGATAGCAGCAGAAGACAAATATAGTCTGTGCCACCAGGCTCTGAAGAAATTTCAAGCTTAATCAATTAGAAGCAACCTGACCTGAAAGGTGCTATACCATCAGCAACTGATGCCAAATGTGGTCCTTCTCTGGAAGTTTCAGACTTTTAGCTCTTGGATCCCTTCCAACTAGAGGCTCAGCAGTGATGATAAAGCAAAGGTTACAATCAGCTAAGCTACATAGACTAATCTCTTCAATGTAGGTAAGGAAGGTTGCTTGTCTCAAACAGTAGCACTTAAGATTTTCTTTGTATTGTTTGCTTTTCTCACATTTTATCTAGACCAGTGAAATGGGGGACCTCAAGGTTTTTCACATGTATCTTGCTATGAAAACAGGTTACTATTGCATTCCAGCATCACTCTCATACAAAACAAGGGGCTATATATTATGATATTTTTATCCTTCACCTCCTAAAAACATTACAGTATTTTCACCTCTTTCTGTTGTAGTGCTTTCAGTCCTCAGTCTTCATTAGTCCTATCTGAAGGCAATGCTGAAGGATTGCTGAACTGCCTCGCATAGCACAGGGAGTTGTGCCAGAAGAGATTTCAAAGAGAGTGCTGCAGCACAACTCAGTTCCTTCCTTTTTTCCTCAAGACAGAAACCATGCTTTGGCAAAAGTAAGCCTCCCCACTAAGCATATTCAGAAACCACCTACCATCTACTAATTACTGTCAGCATCCATTTATGGCCTGAAAGATGAAACAAGAAGTCAAGCTTCAGCCTTTCTCTGGGGTACAACAGAGTGAGTCACTGTTTTTGTTGTCTTGAAAAATATATTTGATAAACTACAGATTGCCATTGTCTCCTAGCCCCTTTATATTTATCATGCAGGAACTAATCTAAAATCTACCCACATACAAAAATCACATATCTGCTTCATTGAAATGAACTTTTAAGATTTATGTGAATCTTAGGTGATAATTAAATTCCCAATAGCCTCTACTTTGAATGAAAAAAAGATTTTCCCTGACTTACAGATTTTTTCCTGCAAGAACAAATTTCTTCAACCCCCTCTCTCAGTTTTTTCAAATGTCATAATTTTCAGTGCTGTTAGTTTATTTCACTGTTTGTAAAAAAATCTGAGAAGTGCTACAACAGTGGTAAACTTTATCGCTTCCACCAGAGCATTGAAGTGGACAAGTGAGAGTGGACAAGTGGAATAACACCAGTTACTCCTGAATGTAGCAGTGTTAAGTTGACGAAATAGATGCAAGTGTAACTTTAAGGGTAAGGTCACCAGTAAGTGTGAGAACAGAAATACCACATTCAGAGCAACGCAGAAACCTTGAAAGCCAATTAGTTATCTGAAATTTTGAGGAAATACTAAAGATTACCAGATTAAAACAAATTTTAAAAGTCTTCCTTCTTTTTTTTGCATCTTCATAGCTCACACATGTTTTTGTCTGAATGGCTTTATTTAGATTATTGCAACTAGCACAGAAAGAAAGAATCATTATAATATTTCCTTGGCTAAGCACATAGCCTGTACAACTCACATAGCGATATCATTGCTTTTGAACTGCCTCACATGGAACATCTGGAAGATGGGACACTGTCAAGTGAAGGGGGGGAGGGTTTACCTGACTCTTAGTGTGGGGGACACTTTCTCGATCCTTAGTAATTTATTTGTCTGTCAGTGCCTCAGGGAAGCCGAAACCCTTATGTGTTGTTGTGGCGGTCAAATAAAAATACACAGACAGTCTAGTTCCAAGAAATAAGACAGGAGAGGGATCTTTATTGCAACAGATCACTGACATTTATAGCCCTTGGCATAACATACATGTTACACTACAATTGGTGTTTTTTCATAAACATACATCACAATTGACTGCTCTATAGCAAACTCACGATGATTCAGTATTTGCAGACTCACAGTGACTTGGCTCTTGCAGGCTCATGGTGACTTTGCAGAAAGTTCAGGATATCTGCTTTTGCAGTCCTGTCTTTCTTCCGACGGGCCTGCTGTCAACCCCGACAATTCCCTCTTTTTTTATTTATGGCACAAAGATGGCCTTGACAGTCCACTGCAGGGCCCTTTGCAA
The DNA here is from genome assembly GCF_003945725.1 of Corapipo altera. Lineage (NCBI taxonomy): Eukaryota > Metazoa > Chordata > Aves > Passeriformes > Pipridae > Corapipo > Corapipo altera. Next base: position 114,890 of record NW_020885125.1, read on the forward strand.
CAGGTTGATCAAGCAAGACATCAGTATTGACAACCCCTGATCCAAAGCTAAGAAGAAATGCAGCATCTCACAACAAGGATGGATAACAACCATTTGCTTAACATTTTGACACCCCATGTAAAGTATTTTTAAGTCCACACATATATATATCTACACAGTTTCTCTCTCTCATACAGTCTTTTTCCAGTCATTCAATAGGTGGCCACCTCAGTCATCCTTCACTCACACATATCTGGAATTTCTATTATACTTTTACATTTTAATTACACATTTTACATTTTAAGTAGTTATTGGCTGTGTACTTCTCGGTTCGTCATTTTTTGGTAGTCATTTTCAACAACTGTACCTGGTTTGAAGAGGAATTATAATAAGGAATATAAGGCCTAACAAACCTAGATGAAATCTATTCTGATTTAGCATCTGTTTATGTGCATACATAGTCTCTTTCCCCCTTTTTGTATTTTAAAATGTTCATTTGATGTGTAAAATGCTTTCTTGACAATAACTTGTTCTATGAGTGAGTTAGGAACTTCATATTTGTATCTTGCAGTAATTTGATTTTTCTAAGCAGCACAATAAAAACAAAGTCATTTGAGTTAAAAGAACATAAGAAAGTAATGCCTGTACATTTTCAATTTTCAACTGAAATGCACTTAAGTTGTTTCATAACCTAAATTCCACTGCTATGACTATTATCTGTTATTGATGCTATTTCGTTTTGGGTGCTAACTTCTAGTAAAATCAAAGTTAATAAGATAGTATTACATACAGAGCATTCCAAAGGAGATGATTAAGGAACATAAAGACAAACTACACATTATGTGTTATATACGCCACTTAATCTTATTTTACTCCCACCTGTTCCGTGGGCTTATTTGCATAAGTGTTTAGGTCAGTTCACTGTGGAGACAACGTAGTCTCAATATTCAGGTCACACGGCTGATCCAGTTAAGCAAAAAAAAACAACTTATCATTTGGTTGGATAGACTTTCCGAATGAGTTCACTGCAGGGAGACACAAACTGAATTACTCTTAATTACTCTTTTAGTAAGCAGACATATAGAAGGGCAAAAAAGGGAAAAACCAGTAATTTAAACTTTACCTTTTTGTTATCAAGTCACACAGAGCTTGAGATTTGAACAGCATTTCTAATGTAAGGATTCACAGTAATTCATAGGGCAGATTTCTGGCTCTCTGGATGCAAAAAAATGAAACTGGAGAACAGTCACGTCCTTTCAGACTCAAGCAGTCTCACCCAGCCTCTGAAAAGACATGATCAGCTAGGATTTATAAGCAACTAATTCTGAATTTTTGCTGATATTATATACTTTTCTGGGATAACATAATATTTTGAGAATATTTGTATGCATTAAGTAATGAAAAATAGGAATGCTTGAAAATTCTAAACACATCACTTGAACAAAATAGTTATAACAGTTTAACTTACGCAGATGCATTTAAGAATTTAACAACCGTAAAGCAACTTTCAACTTTAGCAATTTAAATAAAGTCACAGCAAAACTCACTCAGGTTGCTCCAAACTAGGGTCTTGCTCATAGCAGCATACCAGGGGATCCAGGATGCACATCTGACTACAGGGAGGATGTAGTGGTCTGGCAGAAATGCTTCCTGGCAAAGCAGCAATAGTTCTGGTCTAAGCTTGTCACCTGATAACAGGGACACATCTTTGCTGCTTAGTACAGAGACTAGAACAGATGTAGTTTAAAACAATTTAAATACTTTCAGAATTACACATATTTGTATTTCACAGAATCTGAGTAAGGCAGAATTTGTCTTTTGAATCCCCAAATGTAATAAACCTAAACAAATCAATCCAAGGTTGTAACTAATAGTCAGTTGTGTTCTATTTTAGAGTTTGTTATTGGTGCTGTTATCTTTTCCAGCAAAATATCTTTGGTTGAAAGAGCATTTATACCCTTTTGTTTCTCTTTCTTAGAAAACCTCACAATTCTGAAAGCACTCGAGTTTTTCAGAATGTTTTCTGGTTTTCAGCAACAATTTGCATTTAAAAAAATTGACTAAGAAACAATTTCTACTTTTCAGTCTTTCTGGTATATGTTCTGCTGAAAAGAGAACAGAAAAATTAAGGTTATCAAAGAAGTTCACATGGTTTGTTTCTTGCTTGTTGTTATAAAAAGTAGAAAAGGTTTTGATTTCCTCTATTCAATTACTAAGCAACAGTTTAAACTTGAAAGGCTATCTGTTGCTAGGCAATTCCTTGTATTATCTGTGGAAGAGCAGGAATCAGAATGGGAATGGTTCCAGGCGTGGAAAAAGATATACAGCAATTGAAAGGACTTTATTATATGGACTTTACAGTTATTATGTGGTTTGAAATTCGTACATTGTATGATTCCCCTACAGTTGTAACTGCCCAGGCATGTCCAGGCATGCCACGAGTTGTCTGCTCCCTGCTTCCCCACTCCTCCCTCTCATTGGCTGAAAAAGCTGCAGTGTGGAGAGAGCTACCATTGGACCTTTCCGCTCCCAGTTCCTCCCCAGTTCCTCCCCCCTTCCCCTGAGTTCCTACTCCTATTCGTTTCCCTGGTTGTCTGTCTCATGCTCCACCCCATTTTCTGGTGCATTCCACGCCAGAGCTTATATAAACCCCGCACACTTTCAATAGCCATTGCACCCGTAAACCTCATTTGGGCCCCTTCTGTGCAGTGTCGCGGTCCCACACCCCTCTCCCACAGACCGTGGCAATTATCTCTTTAGGTCTCATCTCTCTCCCCACAAAGGTGGAATTCTCAGGCTAAAACGGCCCGTTTTTTCTTTTTTCTCTGGCAAAAACTGCCTTTGTCAAATAAGATATCTTGGAACTAGGCATTTTACTAAATTAGTCTACACAAAAACTTTTCTAGTAATCTCTAAAGACTTGTGTGTAAAACACAGAACAACGAAAGGATGTTTACACGGCTGTCCGCGCGGGGAGGAAGGGGAGGGGAGGCAGCACAGCTGTGCCTACCGCCACCTCCGCTCTGCTCCGGTGGAAAGCCGCCCTCCCCCACGCTTTGGAATTCTTTATAGCAGGTAGCGGTATCGCCCCCATAGGGGTCCTCGCGCCGGTCATGGTCACTGTTGCGTGGCCCCAGGCCGCTGCTTGCGCCCCGGTCCGGCACGGATCTGGCTCCAGCTCGTCTCAGCACGGCGCTGCGCCGCACTGCACAACCCCCCCCTTCCCCCGCCGCTCGCAAGTGGTGGGGGTCGTCTCCGTCAGGGTCCCAGCACAGCGTCGGTACCCTCTCTCTTTTGTTCAAGACACTTTCTTTGGGCTTTCACTACATTAAACTTAATCTGTGAGTACTTTTTAAAACTGTTGCATATCCTATGTGTTTCGCCTTACACACTGTGAAACTGAAACAGTTAACTAGCACATGAACAAAGAATAGGTAACTCAGACTGCGAAAAAGAAAGAAAAGAAGGTGGGAGGGTTCTGGCCGCTGCCGACTAAGCCCGGTGGCTTTTACAAGGACGGGCTCTGCTCTGCTGTTCCACGCCCGGCCCCCGCTGAGGAGCCGCGGCACTCGGCTAGGTTTCGCCGCTCCTCTGTTCGCTCTCGAGTTTGTTTCTGCCTTGCTCCTTTTGCCTCCTTGTCTCGATTTGAATTTTTCTCCTTATTTGTTTTCTCGGCAGAGTCATCCGGTGGGAAAACTGTTTTTTGCTGCAGCGGCGGCACTGTGTGAGCCGGGATGGAAGGTCTTCCGATTGGAGGGGGAGCCTAGCGGGTTGGGCAGTGAGTCACGGTTCTGTCCCGCACGCCTCGGTCGGGGCAGCATGCGTTGGGTAGCGATGTACTCTTCTTTCGGCAGGCCCCGACGCCATTCTGTGACTACGCAGCTGAAAATTCCCGCATCGGCGGCAATGGAGGGGAGGGACCCCTCTTTCTTTTCTGCCTCCGGGGGTGAATTGTTAGGTTTTTCTACATTTTCTGGCTTGGAGGGTGGTGATTTTTTAAAAGCGCGATCTTTTAAAGTTTCAAAGACAGTTCGCTATGGTTTCAGTACACTGGCAACCTGCTTATCTTCCTGGGTAGCTGCATCTCAGAGTTTGGTCCCTATGTGAATCATTGCATGGATTGCTGCCTCCCCCCCACTTCCAAATCTTTCAAACTCTCACAGAGCAAACGCCAGGCAGACACACTAAATGCAACTGACGTAGTAGCTTCAGTTACACATTTACTCTTTAAAAGATGCTTCTAGGAGGATAGTAGAAATCTGATTCCCCATTATCAGATTCCCATTCTTGGCGGCTCACCTTTTACCAGGTGTCAATTACTCTTCAGGTCTGGACCAGGCAACTCCGCCTCTGCTCTCAGCTACGCCAAGCTCTGCCACCACCCGTGCCTTGCCCCACGGGTCACACTCTCTCTCTTGGAGAGTACCTCGGAGGTCCCTGACGAACTCTAGGAGATCACCTGCCGAGGTCATCAAACTGCTGGAGATCATGTTGATCACGTATCACATCCAGGGGTCACCAAATGTTGTTGTGGTGGTCAAATAAAAATACACAGACAGTCTAGTTCCAAGAAATAAGACAGGAGAGGGATTTTTATTGCAACAGATCACTGACATTTATAGCCCTTGGCATAACATACATGTTACACTACAATTGGTGTTTTTTCATGAACATACATCACAATTGACTGCTCTATAGCAAACTCACGATGATTCAGTATTTGCAGACTCACAGTGACTTGGCTCTTGCAGGCTCATGGTGACTTTGCAGAAAGTTCAGGATATTTGCTTTTGCAGTCCTGTCTTTCTTCCGACGGGCCTGCTGTCAATCCCGACACTTATGTCTGATCAATCTGTCAGCATCCCGTAAGGGGACCCTTCACTGAGCAGATTTACAAGATTGGAGGATGATTTGACTGCCCTTTTCAGGGAGGCTAAGCCAACAGCATGGAGACTCCTCAGCAAGTCTTCCCAATGTGTTATCCGGTGCTGGCAACTTCTAGCACTTATAAAGGACTCACTCTAACAGTTTAAAGAATAGTACTCTTTATTAATACAAATTGTGACAGGTTAATAAGGTTCATGTGTCCTTGGTGACAGTGTCTGACTGCAAAAACATGTTTTAAGCAATCTACTAATACTACAAAGCAAGCACAAGTTCTAATCCTAAAAGCATTGAGTGTGCATAGAATATGTTTCTTACCCAATAGGCTTCCCTATGGGAAGGAAGACAGGTTCAGCTCATCGACTGATCCCAGAAGTTTCAGTGGAGTCTTCCTCAATTTTCCCCTATTCTCAATTTATTTTTATACTATTTCTTTAGGTTTAGGTGGACCTTGAGTGACTTTAGTTGTAGAAAAAAGGTCCCTCACTCAGCACCCTTTTCGGCGAATGAATCCACAGGAGATAGACTTTGTCCAGGAAGAACTCTCTTTATTACTCCATTTCTATATACAGACTCTCTACCAACCCTGGGTCCGAGCTCTCCAGCCAGCATCTTATCTCCCCACATACCACACACACTCATGTGACTGCTTCCAGCCACAGAGAACAACCATGCTTCAAGCGGCTTTCCAGCTTGACCTTGTGATTCTTTTCACACACACACTAATCTTAGCTTTGGCTAGCTCAGGACCACAATATTTTTGCTTTAGTATTTTCTTCTTTTATCATCCAGGTGGCTGGTGTTGTCTGTCCAGCCACTCCTACATTTAGTCATAAGTACTTTGATTGATGTAAGGTTGTCTCACTTCACATACTTAATGAGGTGGTTGTATCTTGGCATCTGAGGAAGGAGATTTCGACATGATTGTTGGTCCAGCTACAGAACATTTTCATCCATCTCCCTTGGTTGACAGGTACTATACAGTCTTTGAACTACAAAATACCACCATGTTCCCTTCCCTGCAGGGATTTCTATTTCCACCCTCCGTTCCATCCCCCATAGCAGGTGCTTTTTGTTGTGTTGGGAACCTTTGTGGAGCATGTTGACCACGTTCCACAGAAGCTGCATTTTACCCTGTAATTCTTACTCTCCTCTAATTTTTAACCCTATCCATCATCCAACAGACATGGAATACAGGCAATTCCCCAACAGTCTAAACAGTCTTAAATCTACATAAACCCCCAAACCCATCACTTAGGAATATCCTATCCATTTTGGGGACAAATATCTGTCTTTGGTAATGCTCCTGTAGCCTCTTGAATTTAATGGATAATCAAGGACCAAAATGAACATGAGAATGAGAACAGAGCCATACAGCCTCTTTTTGCTATTGTAATGGGCATTTTCATTCCCCCTCCCCAAGAAAAAGAAAAAATTAATAATATCTTTAATCTCTGATCCTGAATTGTTTCAATTTAGTGGGTTTTATTTTTTTTCCTGATCAAAGCATAACAGCCACTTTGATGAAGCAACAGCTTTGAGTTTCCGAAAGACAGTTCTTGCAGGCTTAGGTAAGTACAACTATAGACAAGGACTGGACCTATCCTTAGGTCTATTAGTAAAAATAAAAGCAATGCCATGGTGATGATTGGAATTATTTAGCTTCAGGTGAAAATGATTTGGCAGGGACATTACAAAGGGACATAAATTAAAATGTTTCTTATGAGATAAATGATCAGAATGGTTTCTATATTGTTTTAAATGCATATTTGCCAAAACTCAGGCATCTTCATTTCACTGGAGTTCACATTCCTTTCTCAGCTGGAAATGCAATAATAAAAAAAATTAGGTGCATACAGAGATGTTTCTATAAATATATCCTTTGGCTGTCAATATGGAAAATTATATTGTGTTTTACTGATAAATGTTTACCTTTCAGATTTAATGCATATAAAATAAAAAAATAAGTTGGTTTTTTTTAAATACTATAACTTGCAAAAGGAGAAAATCAAAGGATGGTGCTTTCTTTCAAAGCACAGACATGCTTTGTATCACACCAGTGGCACAATAATTCACAGCAGCTATAGATTCTGTGCCACACTTCTGAATTAAAATAATAGGAAAAAATGAAAGCATGGGGTTCCAAAATAATGGTCAAAGTTTTTATTTATTAATTTATGTACAAAAAACTTGCTTTTCAGTAAATGCAGGAGGAGAGTGGCAGGCATTTGGATGCACCAGAATGAAACAACAGGACAGAGTTACAGAGCAGTCTTTCGTCTGTCAGAAAAAAAACATTGCCAATG
>NW_020885126.1:0-45792 GCF_003945725.1 Corapipo altera
TTTGATTTGTTCTACGGATCTTCCAGTGCAAAGCTCCAGCATTCCCGACCCGCTGCAGGGGTTGGTGGATCTCCTCCCTGGGATGGGGTGTGACAAGCGTGGCCGGGACATGGTGGGGTTTCCCTTCATCCAGCGTCTTGGTCAGGAAGCTTGGTCAGTGGAGCAAAGGGCTCCTTGGGAATGGTGCCACTCCATTCCCTTCTCCCTGTCCTCTTCAGTTGTGTTTCCCAAGGCGAGGGGTCAGTTCCAGTGTCAAGGAATGGGAGAGCTCAGCTGCTGTTTGACCTGGTCATCTCCCAGGCACGTCAGCTTGGCAAAATTCCAAGCATCAGCCAATGGGTACAAGAGTCAGTGGAATGGTGAAGCATTTCAGATTGCTGGAGGCTCCTGCAATTTGCTCTCTGTGGTGGTCTCCATGCTTCCCATTCTTTCTACAACTCCGGGAAGCTCCTAAAACGCAGCAGATTCCCAACCCTGGTGCCTCACCACACGCAAACCCAACACTCACAGCTTCTCTCCAGGGCCACACACAGTTCGGATCTGCCCCGTGGTCATTTCTCCATCATCCCCGCCGGCGCCGCCCTCGTTCCCAGCCGGACCACGGGCCGTGCGGCTCTCCCGACGCGGTTGGGAAGGGGGCAGCCCTTGTCTGGGAGCTCCAGCTGTGTCGCTCCCAACAGGAGCGCGTTGGGTGGACCCGCTTTTGTTGGCTTGGGGCTCGTGTTCCCCTTGGAAACGTTCCTCTGGGCCGCAGGAGCCGCGGGATGCTGGGATGCCGGGATGGCGGCGGCGCGCCGGGCTCGCTCGTGGATCTTCTCGTGGCGCAGGAGGTGGGTGTGGCGGGTGAAGCTCTTGTCGCAGGAGCTGCAGCAGTGGGGCCGCTCCCGCGCGTGGGTGCGGAGGTGCCGCCGGAGCGACACGGGGCAGGACAGCACCTTCTTGCAGTAGATGCACTTCAGCTTGGGATTCGGGGGCTGCGCGATCCTGGCGCCGGACCCGCCCCCTCCGTCCGGCTCCTCCTTGGGCTGGCCCAGCAAGGCCCCCCCGGCGTGGATGCCGTTGCCCAGCCCGGGGCTGCCGCCGCAGAGGTCCCTCCGCGGGCGGACGCGCAGCTCCGGGTGCACGTTCCCCCAGACCTTGGCTCCGACGGCCCTGTCCTTGACGTGGACGCTCCGGTGCAGGTCCAGGTGCCGCTTGTCGGTGAAGCCAATCTCGCACACGGGGCACTCGTAGGGCCCCTCCTTGGCGTGGCTGCGCTGGTGGATGATGAGGTTGATCTTGAGGCGGAAGCGCTTCCCGCACTCCGTGCAGGGATGGCACCATTCCCGCACGTACCCGCGCCGGCAGTTCCCCATCAGGAGGCTGCTGGTCTCGCACCGGTTCGGCTTCTTCTTGCTCTTGGCTTTGACCGGCTCGTTTTTGGGGCACTTCTGGATCTCTGAGCCAGAACAGGGCGTGGAATCCTCTGGCAGCACCTCAGGCTCCTCTTCCTTCACCTCCGTGTTCTCGGGAGGATCCCCTTCACACGGCATTTCATCTTCCGGTAACGAGGCTTCCTCTGGAACAGAGGGACACTGGGGTGACACAGACCCAGGGCAGTGCCCGTCCCTGTGCTGGCACTGCTGAGGCACCTCCAGGGCTGGGGGCACTTTGGGCCCCTCAGGACAATAAAGAGGGGCTGGAGCGTGTGCAGGGAAGGGAAGGGAGCTGGGAAGGGGCTGGAGCAGCAGGAGGGGCTGAGGGAGCTGGGGGGGCTCAGCCTGGAGAAAAGGAGGCTCAGGGGGGACCTTCTGGCTCTGCAACCCCCTGACAGGAGGGGGGGGCCGGGGGGGGGGGTCAGGCTCTGCCCCCAGGGAACAAGGGACAGGAGGAGAGGGAACGGCCTCAGCTGTGCCAGGGGAGGGTCAGGTTGGATATTGGGGAAATTCCTCCTGGGAAGGGCTGCCCAGCCCTGGCACAGCTGCCCAGGGCAGGGGTGGAGTCCTATCCTGGAGGGATTTCAAAGCCCTGTGGATGTGGCACTTGGGGATGTGGGTCAGTGGTGGCCCATCTCCTGATGGTTGTCCTTCTCCCTCCCCATTTCCAGCCCATCAGAGCTCTGGGAGCTGTCTCCTGTCCGCCAGACCCCATGTCCCCAGCACAGGGTGTCTCACCTGTGTCGGGATCTGCGGGATCCTCCGGATCCTCCTCCGTCTCCATCCCTGGCCGATGGCCCCCCAGGGACATGACGTTCATCACCAGGATGGGGAGTTCTGTTTGCAGGGAAAAGGGATTTGAAAGACCCATGGAGAGCTCCCCACTCCAGTGTGAGGAACTGGAGATTGCCGGGAGTGTGCGGAAAAGCCAGAGAGAGCTGTGGCTCAAGAGCCAGGACACAGATTAGATATTGCAAGAATTCCTCCTGGGAAGGGCTGCTCAGCCTTGGCACAGCTGCCCAGGGCAGGGGTGGAGTCCCCATCCCTGGAGGGATTTCAAAGCCCTGTGGATGTGGCACTTGGGGACATGGGTCAGTGGTGGCCTTGGCAGTGCTGGGGAATGGAGGAAGCTGATGGTCTTAGAGGGCTTTTCCAACCTCATGGATTCTAAGGAAAGCCTGTGAGGTGTTGGGAGGAACTGGAGCCAAGCCACACTTGGACCAAAAGCAGAGGGAGGGCTGGGAGAAGGACACCAAGGCACCATGTGCCATCACCTCCACGGAGCAGCCTCATCCCACCATCTCCACAGGCTGTATTCCCATGTCCAGGCCCTCAACCCCCTTCCATTGGCCTGTGCCAGCGACCCAAGGCTCCCACTCCTCCCTGGTGATGCTCCTCTGAGCATCAGGAGCAGCTGTGCCCTCTGCCACGGGCACTGCCAGAGAAACACACCCCCCTGGCACCTCTGGGACTCACCTGGCCCCCCTTCCATGGGGACAGGACCTTCTCCCAAAGCCTCTTCCTGCTGCTCCGTCTCTTCTGGTGTCTGTGGGGGCTTCTGGTTGTTGGGGACACCTGTCTGGGGGGGTTTCTGTCTGTCCCTTGTCTGTGTCCGGGTGTGTTTCTGTCTGTCCCCAGAGCGTGTCTGGGGAGGCTTTGGGCTGTCCCCAGTCTGTGCCTGGGGGTGTTTCTGTCTGTCCCCAGTGCATGTCTGTGGTTGTTTCTGGCTGTCCCCAGTGTGTGTCTGAGGATGATTCTGGTTGTCCCTGGTGTGTGCCTGAGAGTGTTCCTGTCTGTCCCCAGTGTGTGTCTGAGGGTGTTTCTGTCTGTCCCCAGTGTGTGTCTGAGGGTGTTTCTGTCTGTCCCCAGTCTGTGCCTGTGGGTTTTTCTGTCTGTCCCCAGTCTGTGTCTGTGGGGGCTCCTGACCCTCTTTGTCAGGGAGCTCTTCATCCCTCTCGATCCGGGATGGGCCACTGGGCTTGGACACAGCACTGTCCACTCCTGGGGCAGAGGAAGGGGGGTTTGTTAGGGTTTGGCTGCACCTTTATCCTGCCAGATTCCCAAAGTGACCCTTGTCCCCTGTCCCCAGCCCCGACAGACACACAAACACCTCCTCCCTGCCCCACCCCTGCCAGCGGAGCAGGACAAGCCGAGCAGCTCCAGCCTCCTCTTCCCACCTCACTCCCAGTTCCTCACTTCCCACCACGTCTCCTCTCTCACCGTGGCAGGCAGGAACGTCTCTGGAAGCCCCATTGCTCCAGACCCCATCCCAGCCCCTCCTGCAGGCTTTGCCTGCTTTTCTCCATGGGATCCATCCGACACAGCACAAACATCCCCCCTTGGAATGAAGGTTCCCAGTGCTCCAGGGCCGTTGGATCCACGGGGTCAGCAAACCCTGGGAGATCTCCAGGAACAGCCACCTCCTCCCGGCACCCACCTGGGCCAGCTTCCATGGGCATTTCACCTCCCAGAGACTCCTCTGCCTGCTCCATCCCTTCTGGTGCCTGTGGGGGCTCCTGTCTGTCCCCAGCCCATGTCCATGGGGGCTCCTGATCCTCTTTGTCACCGAGCTCTTCATCCTTCTCGATCTGGGAAAGGATGTCGGGCTTGGACATGGCATAGTCTGTTCATGGAGCAGAGGATGGGGTTACTGGGAGCTGCTGCACCTTCATCCTGGCAGATTCCCAAAGGGACCCTTCTCCCCTCTCCCCAGGCCTGGCAGAGACACAAAAACCCCATCCCTGCTCCATCCATGGCAGTGGAGCCACTTCCTTGGCTCCGTGGCAGGATCCACCCAGGAAAAAGATCTCAACCAACAGAGCATGAACTAAAATTCCAAAGGAGAGGGAAAAGCTGTGGCTGGAACATTTCCCTCTAGTGGAAGGCAGGGACACCTTCCACTATCCCAGGTTGCTCCAAGCCCTGTCCAGCCTGGCCTGGGACACTTCCAGGGATAGGGGCAGCTTCTCTGGGCAACCTGTGCCAGGGTCTCCCCACCCTCACAGGGAAGAATTCCTTTCCAATATCCCAACTTTCCCTGCCCTCTGGCAGTGGGAAGCCATTCCCCCTTGTCCTGGCACTGCATGATGATGGTTCCCCAAGTCTGGAATCCACTTCCATAGCCAGGAGGAACAGCGTTTCACACAGATATTTCTTTCTACGAAATTATTTTGCATTATTATTATTATTATTTACTCCAAGAATTCTCTCTGGATGCTGCTCCTGGCTCACAGGCAGGAGGGTGGGAAACTGGGGGGTCTGGCAGCCCAGGAGTGGTTCTGCCACTGGGGTCCCAAGGGAATGGCTGGAGCTGTGCCAGGGGAGGCTTAGGCTGGATATCAGGAAAAGGTTCTTCCCCCAGAGGGGTGGTCAGGCCCTGGAACAGCTCGCCAGGGCAGTGGGCACAGAGCTCAGGGAGCGTTTGGATAACGCTCTCAGGGACAGGGTGGGATTGCTGGGGCTGTGGAGGGCCAGGGGTTGGACTTGTGATCCCTGTGGATCCTTCCCAGCTCGGGACATTCCGTGGCTCCCTGAGCCTTACCCAGGGACACCAGTGTCTCGTAGTTGCCCCTCATCACGGCCCTGTACAGGTCCTTCTGCCAGCGCTCCAGCCTCTCCCACTCCAGCTCGTTGAAATACACCGAGACGTCATCGAAGGTCAGCGGCACCTGGAAGCACAGGGAACCCCCGTGGCTCCACAGCCCCCGGACACGCAGGAGCTCAGCCCCTCACCCCAGGGAGCCCCCGGACACCGTTACCTTGGGGATCTCCCCGCGGGAGCCGGGGGGGAGGCGCAGGAGCCAGAAGTTCCTGTTCTTGAGGAGGTTCTCCAGGTTGAGGAGGCGCTGCTGCAGCTCCCCGTAGCCCTGCAGGACGGTGCCCAGGCTGGCCAGGCCGCTGCCCAGCTCCCCCACCAGGGTCTCGCAGGCCAGGAGCCGCCGCTCGGCGCGTTCCGTGCGGCTCCGCAGCTCCTGCAGCTCCGCGCCCGGCACAGCCCTCCGCCGCGGGGAGCTCGACACCTGGGGCGGACAGGGAGGGGGCTTTAGGGGTCAGGACCCCCCGGCAGCCCCGAGGAGTTCCCCCAGACCCCCATCCCGCAGGGATCTGCCAGAGCATGCCTGTCACCCCCGGGGGAGCAACCCCATCCCCGCCTTCCCCAGCATCCAAAGGAGACCCCCAGAACCTGAACCAGCACCCCCAGGGGATCACCCCCATCCCCGCCTTCCCCAGGACCCAGAGGAGAACCCCGGACCCCGAACCAGCACCCCCAGGGGAGCACCCCATCCCTGCCTTCCCCAGGATCCAAAGGAGACCCCCAGAACCTGAACCAGCACCCCCAAGGGACTACCCCCATCCCCGCCTTCCCCAGGACCCAAAGGAGCCCCCCAGACCCTCGCACTGGCAGAACTGAGGGATCCCCAGCACCCCTGGGGGACCCCCCTGTCCCCATGAACTGTCACCCCTTAAGGACCCTCATGACCGGCCCCCCCGAGGGGTCCCCCAGCTCCCCTTCCCTCAGGACCAGCACCCCTGGGGGAACGCCCTGAACTGTCCCCCTCAGGGATCCCCCCTTCCCACCTCCCCCAGAGCCCTGAGGGACCCCCCAGGCCCCCGCGCCCCGCTCCCCCGTGGGACCCCCGCGCCCCCGTGACCCAGCCGCTCTGTGCGCTCTGCCCCGTGCCCGGTGTCCCCGCGGTCCCGGACCTGCTTGCCCGCCCCCCGCCGGGACATGGCCACGGCCGCTCCGCCGCCCCGGCCCCGCGCCCGCGCCGCCCGCCGGGCCCACAGGGGGCGCCCCTTCCCGCCCAGAGCGCCTCCGCGCGGGAGCGGGCGCCCCCTGCCGGCCGGGAGGAGCGACCGCCAAGGGGCGGGGGCGGGGCCACGGCAAGGGGGCGGGACCGTGAGAGAGGGCGGGGCCACAACGAGGGGGCGGGGCCACCACGGCCGGACCCCAGCGGTCTCCCCCAGACCCCCACCCCACCCCCCAGCCCCCTGAACGGGCACCCCTGGGGACCCCCGGGGCCGGGATCGCTGGGGGGATCCCAGCCCCACCTCCCCTGGAACCGGCATTCCTGGGGGAACCACCTGTCTCCCTGAACTGTCATCCTTCAGGGAATCCCCCATCATGCCCGAGGGACCCCTCAGGGGTTCAGGATCGGGAGCACCGGGATGGGGAGCACTGGGATGGTGAACACCAGGATGGGAAACACCAGGATAGGGGAGCAGGGGGATGGGAAACACCGTGACGGGGGAACACCTCCACGGCAGCTTCAGGCGCAGCTCCCACGGCAGCCGGGGGTGGGGGGCTGCCAGTTCTGCCCATCCTGGGGGTTGCTGTCCCTCCGGAGGGCCCCCGGGCATGGTGGGATCCAGCCCACCGGAATCAGGCCCACCCCATGGAGAAGGGACCCAGCACTCCCACGGGATACAGCCAGGCCCCTGTATCCAGCCACTGGAGCCCAGCACAGACCAGTAAGCCCCAGTTGTGCCAAGGAGGGGATCCCTGGTGATGTGAGGAGTGTGGGGAGGGCTGGGATGGGTGGGAGCAGGGCTGGAGCGGGAGCAGCACCCTCAGAGTGGGGTCACCCCATCAGGAATCACCCACCACGTGTGTGTCCCAAACACATCCTCCGGTGCTCCAGATTTATTTGGGAGCTTGGAAAAGGGAGGGGCAGCTGCCCCCAGAGGGATTTTGGGGGGGGGGGGCCGGTGGGACTCAGCTCAGGGCAGGGAGGGGGCGGCTGAGCCCCTGGCTCTCTCCTGGCATGGGGCTGTTCCCAGCCCCTGGCATCGCTCCCGTCCTCTGGCATCACTTCCCACTGCGCTGTTGGGTGTTTGGAGCATCCTGGGGGTCCCTGCGTGGGGGTCCCTGCCCAGCCCGGGGGTCCTGCTGGGGCTCTGTTGTGACGTGTCACAGCAGCAGGACACGGCCAGGGTGTCCCATGGGATGTGCCGGATCCGGGTCCTCCCGCCGGGCTCTTCCCTGTGGGAGCAAGGGCAGTGCAGCACAGAGTCCCACGAGAGGGAGAGGTCATCCCATCTCCACTCCCATCCCATCCCCATCCCCATCCCCATTCCAGGGCTGCCTTTGTACTCACTCTCCTGCCTGGCTGAGCCACATCCTCCTCACGGGAATTCCAGGACTGTGACTCCTGCGGGACAGACACAGGGTATGGGAGCCACCAGAGCCACCGGACACCGGACACCGTGGGGGCGTCACCACCACACGCCCCTGTCCCTCATCCTGCTTCCCCCATTCCCGATCCTGGCTCACCTCGCTCAGGACGGAGAAGCAGCCGGAGCAGGGTCTGTGCGGCCTCCGCCGGCCCTGGGGGGGAAAGGCTGGATTGGGATCTGCCAGAGCCCAAGGCAGTGGGAATGTGGGCAGGACACGCAGCTTCCCAGGGAACTCTCCCCATGTCCCCCCCGCTCTCCCCTCACCATCCCAATGGGATCCTGTCCGGTTGTGCAATCCCGAGGGGCCGGAGCACTGAGCTCACCCTCATTCCCAACACAGGGAAGGGGAGGCTGGAAAAGCTGCTCGCAGGGATGTGGCCTGGGGGCCTGGGCATGTGACTGGTGTCCCCTGGGAACCGGGATGGGGGGCACGGGTTGGTCCCTGCGGTGCCAGGGAATGTTCCCCTCCCTCAGTGCTCTCCCTGCACCCGGCTCCGTTATTCCCAGCCTTTCCCCGCTCTGCACACAACAGACCTCTCTCCCCTGTGCCACCATCCTCGAGTGCCCGTGCTCGCCTCTGGATCCGGCTCTGGCTCCGGATCCAGCCACGGCCACAACGGCCACGGCAGCGGCCACGGCACAGAGCAGCCACAGCCTCATGGCCCCGCTCCGGCTGCTCCGGCTGCTCCGGCCTTCCTGGCTGTCCCGGAGCCGCCAGCTCTGTCCCACACGGACCTTGGCCCCGGATGTCACCACAGTGACACCGGGGGGTCGATGGGAGCTGAGCTGCCGAGGAGAGGAAGAACCACCCTGGATAAGGGATGGGGTGGAAATATCTCCCCAAAACTGGTGTCCGGGGGGTCCTGCTTTTCCTCTGCACCTCTCAGGGAGTTGTGCTATCCTGGAATGGTTTGGGCTGGAAGGGACCTTAAGGATCATCCCATCCCAGCCCTTGCATGGGCAGGGACACCTTCCACTATCCAAGGTTGCTCCAGCAACACTCGAACACTTCCAGGGATGGGGAAGCCACAATTCCCTTCATCCCCTCTGCGTTCCAGGGCTCCAAACACCCTGGATCCCAGAGCAGCTCCAGGTGCTGGAGGAGCCCTGAGCCCCCCAGACTGCTCTAATTTTGTGGGATGACGACCACAGGGCTAGGAGGGCTCCCAAATTCCAGATCTCAAATCCCACCCCACGTTCCCTGCCGTTATCCATATGGATGAAGACATGGCTCCTATGGGAATGGGATGATCCTGGCTTGGCTCTGACGAACAGTCTGGACCTGGAACTTTGAGGGACACCAGCACAAAAAGTAACTTTTGCCCAATTATGGGTGATTTTAATATTAAAATATATCTCTATATATGCTAATGAGCCTTATGATGCTAATGAGGATGTGACTCCACCCCTCAGCTCCGGGTTTGGATCTGCCACAGGCAGCACCTGAGGTGGGAGATGGGATTGGGCTGGAATGAGGGGGCAGGAAATTCCCTGGTACAGAAGAAGAGCCAAAGGGATCTTGGAGACTGTCCTGTCCCTGCTCCGAGTGGGAATGTCGCCCCTGGAAGCTGCTCTGTCGGATTCTCATTAATCCCACATTAACCCAGTATTATCCTTGTTATTGGGCTCCTGCTTTTATCAACAGAATTCTAGAGCCAGGTGTCTGTTGCCCCAATAAACCCCACAATTCCAGACTCTGGGATCCTTATTAAGGCCAACCAGACTCACTGGGCCCAGTCAGTGACTAATCTTGACTCCTCTGATTCCTGGGGATCCTTGGGACACGATGGGATGTGACTTATCCCAGATTTCTGACTCTTAATGCCAAAGACGTGCAGGCAGGAGAAAGGGATTACACAGAAAATTCCATAGGATAAATGGAGGGAACCACTTCCACAACATCAAGGGGGAAGGGAATTACGGAAGAGTCAAAGACACAGGATCCTTGGGAGGAATCCAGAGTGGAAAAACCCGGAGCCCGGAGCTGGGTCAGATCCAGACAGTTTGTGCTGGAAAACCTGAGAATTCTCCCAAGAATTTTGGGGATTCCAGGAGAATCCAGGACTTTGGAGCCCAAAGCGGGTGGTAAGGGGTGGGATCCACGGGGAGGGGAGGTCGGGCTCTGCTCCTGGGGAACAAGGGACAGGACAGGAATGGCCTCGAGCTGCGCCGGGGGAGGGTCAGGTTAGACATTGAGAAAATTCCCTCCTGGGGAGGGCTGTCCCCCCCAGGTAGGCCTGGGGTCCCTATTCCAGGAAGGATTTAATTCCCGACGGGGTTTAACTTCCGGGTCACTTCCGGGTAGACAATGGCGGCGCTTCCGGAGTGGGCGAGGCCTGGGCCGGAAGCGCGTGCGGGAGAGGCCGCGGGACCCCCCGGGAACCTTCCAGGACCCTCCCGGGCCCCCCCCGGCCGCCATGGTGGGACAGGCGCAGGTAGGAGCCGGGCACTGGTGGGGGGAGCCCCGGGACGCCCTTCCAATCCCCCGGCCCTCGATGTTCCCCCGGCTCTGGGGGGGTCTCGCAGCCCCCCCAGGCAGGGGCTGGAGGGACTCGGCCTCAAATAGCCAGGACCCCATTACACCCCCAAACCCCCCCTAAAAGCCTCATCACAGCCCCCATTGCTCCCCACCCCATCACTCACCCGAAACACCACCACAGCCCCCCAAAATTCCCATCATACCCCCTATTACCCCCCAAAATCCCCCATGTGTGGGGGGATCCCCATCATATCCCCAACCCCCACCTCTGTCACCCCCAAAACCTCCATCACCCTCCAAAACCTCCATCACAGCCCTCCAGTCATACCCCTCAAAACCCCCCTCACCACCCAAAATCACCCATCAATCCCCAAAGCCTCCACCAAACCCCCCATCACCCACCAAATACCCTCCATCGAATCCCCCCCCAAGCCCCCTATCCCACCCCCCTGAAAGTCCCCTCAACATTTACCCCCTATCCCTTCTCTGCCTCTCTCCAACCTCTCCTTCCCTCCTTTTCTTTGGGATTGATCCCAAGGATTCCCTGGGATGGGCCATGGGGGGTCACCAGGGGCTGCCCAGAAAATCCCACCCGGCTTTGTGTGACCTGGAGTCCTGGAATATCTCAATCCCTTGGGATCTCCTGGCAGGAGTGGGAAAACACATCCCGAGGTGCCGGATTCCAGTGTTTGATGCTGGATTCCAGCCTGTCCTTCTCTTAGATCCATAATTCTCCCCGCTATGGGGCCCTTCCATGGCCTCATATCCTGGGAGCTCCCCTGGGGTGGGAATAGCACCTGGAAAACTGAAAATCTAGGAAGGAGGGTGTGATCCATGTGGGAAGGTGTGATCCCTGTGGCTGTGATCCCTGAGCAGGGTGTGATCCCTGCTCCCTGTGCAGGTTCCGGTGACCTTCGAGGATGTGATGGTCTACCTGAGCCGGGCTGAGTGGGACTCACTCCAGGCGGGACAGCGGGAGCTGTACCGGAACGTCGTGTTGGACACCTATGAGCTCCTGACATCCCTGGGTAATCCTGGGGCTCATCCTGGCGGAAATTCCCTTGGGTCTCACCCCAGCGGCTTCCACAGCTCAGAATCCCAGAATCCCAGAGGCACTGAGGTTGGAAAAGGCCTTGGAGACCCCTAGTCCAACCATCCCCCAGCACCGCCAAGGCCAATCTGTGTCTCCAAGTGTCACATCCACACGGTGCTAAAATCCCTCCAGGGCATCCATCCAGGCTGCACAGCCTTTTCCATGAAGAATTTTCCCTAATAGGGGCTGATCAGGGAGTTTAGTGCTGGAAAAGGCTGGATTTGGGTCTGGTTCTAAGCATCTCTGGAATTGTCATCCTGGGGATGGTCAAGGAGTGCAGAGGGAGATCCCACCCCCAGGATGAGCAGGAGACATTCCCTGGCTGGGAAAACCCATCAGTGGAGTTGGGAGGTGGTTCCCACACTCCCATCAGGGCTCTGCCTTCAGCCTTGGGAATAAATCACTCTCTAGCAGCATCTCCTTTGTTTTCCCACATCCCAGAGGTGTTTCTGCACAGCTCAGGGTGTTCCAGTCCTTGGTTTTTCCATGTCTGGGATAAGGACAACACTGTGTGTCCCATTCCCAGGTTATCCAGGCCCCAAACCCGACATCCTGTACCGGCTGGAGCGTGGGGAAGAGCCCTGGATCTGCCCATCCTCAGGTGAGCAGGAACATCCCCACCTGGAGTGGCAGCTCCTTCCAAGCTCCGGGTCACCGGCACATCCCTGTGTTCCCGCCTCATCCCTGTCTGTATTCCTGCTCCTCGCTGCCCGTTTTGGGGGGTCTCCCCCATTCCCTCCCCATGGATGGAGATGGAGGCTCTGGAGATGCTGTGGATCTGCTTGTCTGCCTCTTCCCATGGAGCAGCTTCCCCCCATTCAGTCACCTCTGAGCAGGGACAAGGACAGGGCTCCTTCCTCCATCCCCATGGCCATGGAATGGATGGGATTTCCATCTGGGATGGGGACAGGGCTCCCTGCTCCATCCCCATGGCTGTGGAGCAGATGGAATTCCCAGCCAATCCACTGTTTTCCCGCAGGACACACTGGGAGCTGGCAGGAGGAGCTGCTCTCCAGCTGGTGGCCTGGATCCAGTGAGAGTCCCGGGCTGGAGGAGATCCCCCAAGGAGATCCCCCAAGTCCAGATCCCCCAAGTCCAGGTGAGTTCTGATCCCTCCTCTTCCTCTCCTGAGCCCCAGGAGCTCTGGCTCCATGCCGGTGCCACTCCCATCTTCTCCCACCACTGGACTCTCCCAGTGTCCAGCAGAGGTTGGATGTGGAGCCCGGACTGGGGAGAAGGCATTTCCCTCTCCCTGCTCTGGCCAGGAAGGATCCAAGGCCTTCCCACCCCTCTCCCGGCAGGCCAGAGCGCTCCAGAGTGTCTCCAGGCTCAGAAGCTCCTGAAGAAGTTGGGCTGTGTGGAGGGAAGGAGCGAATTCCCGTTGGAAGCAGCCGGCGGAGTGGGAAGCCAAGCCCAGACGTGTCCTGTGAAGGAAGGAGTAGACGTTAAATGGGGAGTCATGGAAAACCTACCCCAGAGCGGGACAGTCCCGCCTCATTGCATGGGGGAACAGCAGAACACGGATCCTCAGGAGCAGCTGCAGGGGGACCCCAGGGAGAAGAGTCTCGGGAGCACCCAAAGCCATGGATACACCTCGGGAGAGTCGCTGCTCCTCCAGGAGCTGCAGAAGCTGGGAGCAGAGGAGCTGAGGGAGGCTGTGATGAAGGATCACAGCTACTGCCTGCAGAGCACGCTGCAAACGCCCAGCTGTGCTCCGGGGCCCCGCTCCACGGGGGAACACGACTATTCCCCGAAGCCCTGGGCACATCCCAGATTCTGCTCCGCCTGGAACCACAGGGCCAGAGCTGCCCAGGCCGTGCTGGGCCGGGCGCTGATGCAGCGATCCCACGTGGGTGGGATCCTCCGGAAAGACAAGGGCATCCTGCCGCGGTACCATCCCTGCTGGAGGGCAGCGTTTCCCTGGAGCTACGGCTCCCGATGCTGCGCTCCCGTGGAGGGGACGCATGGAGGGGATTGTATTCCCAAGGATCGGGATGGGCCGCATGCCCTCCGGAGCAACAGGAACGCTGGAGGGGGGACATTGGACACGCAGGGGATTTTGGGAGCGGGGGGTTCACCCCAAATGTCGGCCGCCAGAGTGAGGCCTGTGGAGGGTCAGAGGACCTGGCGGCTCCCAGGTCCTGGAGCTGAGCAGAACGTTAAGGGACGTGTGGCATCCGGGAAAGCCGAGGTGTCGTCGCTCCAAGGCCTGTTCCGGGCGGTGCACCAGGCGGTCGGACAGATGTTGGACTCTGTGTGCCAGAGGCTGGAGCTCCAGGGGTTCTCCCAAGGGAATAGCATCTGGCCCATCACCATCGAGATCAACAGCGTGGAGGAGATTGGACAGCTGTGATTCCTGGGGAAAACTGGAATTTGAGTCCCTGGGGAAACCTGTCAGGGAGGGATCTGGGAGGAGAAACAGTGCAGGGGTGTAAAACTGGGAATGTGGGGCCTGTGGGAAAGTAAGATTGACTGGGAAACTTTGAGGAAAGGAGAGGAGCAGTGTGAATCAAAGAAGGAAATAAAACTGAGCAAGGGGAAGACTGAATCATGGAATCATGGAAACATTTGGATTGGAAAGGACCTTAAAGCCCATCCAGTCCCACCACCTGCCACGGGCAGGGACACCTTCCGCTATCCCAGGTTGCTCCAACCTGGCCTTGAACACTTCCGGGGATGGGCAGCCACAGCTTCTCTGGGCAACTTGTGCCAGGGCCTCCCCACCCTCACAGGGAAGAATTCCTGCCCAATATCTCATTGGACCCTGTCCTCTGGCAGTGGGAAGGCGTTCCCCCTCTCCTGTCCTTCCTAACTGGTGGGTGGTTGGTGTTTTCCAGCCAGGATGTGCTCGATCAGTCCTGTGTTTCCATCTTTCCATTAAACTTCTTTAGTGAAACAAACTCCAATCAACAAAACTCTGTCACAGGGACGTTGTTGTGGCACCAGACTCTGAGGAGGAAGTGAAGCTCCCTGAATCCAGCCATGGGAAGAGCCAGGAGGAAGCATGTCCAGGGAAGGGAACGGAACTGGGAAGGGGCTGGAGCAGCAGGAGCAGCTGAAGGAGCTGGGGGGGCTCAGCCTGGAGAAAAGGAGGCTCAGGGGGGACCTTCTGGCTCTGCAACTCCCTGACACGAGGGGGGAGCTGGGGAGCCACTTTGTCCCTGTTCCATGTGGGTCACATCCCTGTCCCCATTCCCGGGAGCCCCCGGACCCTCTGCCCGCCCCGGATGCGGAAGCGGCGCCATCGCCCAATCGGAACGGGAGCCGCAGATCACGTGCCGCTCTGCGCCAATCACAGCGCCCGACGCAGGCCCGGATGTTTTCCGGCCCTCCCAACATGGCGGCGCCCAGTGAGAGCGGTTAACGCGCCACTTCCGGGTCCGGGGGAGAACGCACCGTGCGGGGGGCGCGGCTTAACCCGGAAGAGCGCGGGCGGGTATTTACGGGGAGGCCACGCCCCTCGCGCGCCGCGGTTGCCATGGGGACGCGGGGCCGCTCCCACCGCTTCCCCCGGAACGGGAAACCGGGATACGGAGGGGCTGGAGAGGGTCCGGAGCGGCCCCGGAGATGCTGCCAGGGCTGGAGCCCCTCTGCTCTGGAGCCAGGCTGGGAGAGCTGGGGGTGCTCAGCTGGAGAAGGATCCAGGGAGAGCTTGGAGCACATTCCAGAGCCTAAAGGGGCTCCAGGAGAGCTGGAGAGGGACTGGGGACAAGGGATGGAGGGACAGGACACAGGGAATGGCTTCCCACTGGGAAGGGGAGGGAGAGATGGGAGACTGGGAAGGAATCCTTCCCTGTGAGGGTGGGGAGGCCCTGGCACAGGTTGCCCACAGAAGCTGTGGCTGCCCCTGGATCCCTGGAAGTGTCCAAGGCCAGGTTGGACGGGGCTTGGAGCAACCTGGGATAGTGGAAAGTGGCCCTTCCCATGGAAGAAGATGATCCTTAGGGTCCCTTCCAGCCCAAACCATTGCCAGGCCATTCCGTGGTGCCCCAGCTGTGGATCCCACAGTCCCAGAGTGGTTTGGATAAGAAGGACCATAAACCCCCTCCAGTGCCCCGGGTGGGGACCCTCCCCCTGCCCGGGTGGGATCAGTATCCAATGGCTCCGTTCCCGGGAACGAGTCCAAGACTGACCCGTGGGCGTTCCGGAATGGGGAGGGACAGCGCAATCCGGGAAGGGCAAACAAACCCAGGGCTGGATTTATGAGCAGGAATTTCCCCAGCTCAGGGTTTGGGTTTGGCCAGGGAGGGCGGTCAGAGTTCACCTTGGAATAGAAACTTCCCGGTGAAAACTCACCAGATTTTCCCTTTTTCATTCCCAAAGTTGCCTCTGAGGATTTTGTGGCTGTTTGGAGCCGGCTCAGGGCTGGCAAAGGTGCTGAAAAATCAGATTTAAATAAATCTATTTTGTGGCTGTTTGTCTTGCTGTTAAACCCTAAGTGGGATCTGTCGGGAAAATGGGAGTAATTGAGGAGTTTTGGAAAGAACTGGGCAGGAATTTGGAGGGAATTTGGGAGGAATTGAATAATTGGAAGGGAATTGGGAAGGAATGGGGAAGAATTTGGAAGGGAATTGAATTCATCAGGAATTTATCTGGAATTTGAAAAAAATCGGAATTTGAGAATATTGGGGGAACTTGGAAGGAATGGGGAAGAATTTGGAGGGAAGCTGGAAGGAATTTGGAAGGAATTGACAAATTTTAAAGGAATTTGGAAGGAATGTGCAACAATTTGGAAGGGGCTGGGAAAGATTTGGAGGGAATTGGGAAGAATTTCATAGAATCACACAGAATTTGGAGGGAATTGGGGAACACTGGGAAAACAGGGAGAGGAAGACCAGGGAAAACTGGGAGAGGTTTCCTGTCCTGGAGAAGATCAGGGAAAATGGACACTGGGAGAGGTTTCACCTCAGTTTAGGAGGTACAGCAAGACCAATCATTCCCTGGAAGAACCTGCCCAGGGACACACTGGAGTCCCCCTCGCTGGAGGATGAACCTGGATGTGGTTCAGGATAATCCCACCCGGGGTCCCTTCTCCAGGGAAGGCTGGACCTGGTGGCACCTGGATCTTTCCGAGGTCACCCCGGGTTGTGCTGCGGGGCTGTGACTGAGACCCTCCCTCCCTGGGGAGTTCCCAGTGCCACCCCCGGGGTGTTTGTCCCCGTGTGATTTATGAGGATGTTCTCCAAGGCCTCCAGCGATCCCGGCTCCGAACCTGCCGCGTGGCACTGGGGGGGTTGGACTGAGGGTCATCCCCGGGACACGGATCCGTGGTGTCCTCCTGGAGCTTCCTGCTGGGCCTGGGACAGAGCGGCCGCTCCCAAGGAGGTGTTTGGTCAAACCCCCCTTGTTTGCCCAGGGGACAGGCCATAAATCAGCCCTGAGCTGGAAAACCCCGGCCGGGGGCAGGGATGTGTCCTCAGAGAGCCAGGGAATTGTGGAGGGTGGAAAAACCCTCTGAGACAGAGCCCAACCTTCCCCCAGCACTGCCAAGGCCACCTCTGACCATGTCCCCAAGTGCCACATCCACAGGGCTTTGAAACCCCTCCAGGGATGGGAACTCCACATCCCTGTGCCAGGGTGGGACAGCCCTTTCCAGGAGGAATTGTCCCAATATCCAGAATAAATCTCCCCTGGCACAGCCTGAGGCCGTTCCCTGTCCTCCTGTCCCTTGTTCCCTGGGAGCAGAGCCCGACCCCCTCTGGCTCCCCCTCCTGTC
Source organism: Corapipo altera (assembly GCF_003945725.1). Classification (NCBI taxonomy): domain Eukaryota; kingdom Metazoa; phylum Chordata; class Aves; order Passeriformes; family Pipridae; genus Corapipo; species Corapipo altera. Next base: position 16,881 of record NW_020885126.1, read on the forward strand.
ACCCAGATGGGGCCCAGGGTGGGGGGACACAGCAGTGACCCCTCAGGGTTTAGGGACCTGGAGGTTGAGCTTGTCACGAATCCAGATCTGACTGCACTGGAAAATCCCCTGGAAACACACCTTGATCCTGGCAAAGAACTCCTTGACCTTGGATCTCTGGATCCGGCCGAACTGGGAGGACAAACAGCAGTGTCAGTTTGGGGGGATGAGGAGGGGGGTCTGGGGGAGCCGGGACCTCATCCCGGCCCCTTCTTACCTTGCTGGGAGCCTTCCCGCAGGAGAGCTCCACCGTGGGCTGCTGCTCCTCCAGGAACACGGAGCCCTGGCACCAGGTCAGTGCCTGTGGGGACACCGAGGGGACACGGGACAGCCTGAGCCCCCCGGGCCCCAGTTCCCCCCCGCTGATCCCTCCTTTCCAGGGATGGAGTGTGGTTTCCTCCAGGGTGAAGCTCTGCAGGTCTGGAAGAGGGGCCACATCCCAAAAGCTTTCATCCCGTGCTCTGGGCCATCCATGGCCATGTTGTGTCTCACTGTCACTGTCACCCTGTCCTTGTCCCCCTCCACGGCAGGGGGACCCCAAACCCTGTGGCCTCTTCCCCGCTGACCCACAGATGACCCCACACACCCGTCCCCACTGACCTGTGGGGGCTGGACTGGGCTCCTGGCCAGACTCATCCCACTGGGAATGTCCCAGTGTCGCATCCCATGGGAACGCCCCCGGCAGGTCCCATAAAAGCCCTTCCAGCCCGGTGGGAAGCAGGAGCAGGATGGGGCTGTGCCGGGTGCTTACGCCGCTGCTGCTGCTGCTGGGGCTGGTGGGAGCTTCCACACTGGGGCCCAATGGATCCACGGTGGTGTGGGACAGATCCATCCCAACGTCCTCGCCAGGATCCGGGACCGTGAGCTACGGGGCCGTGGTGGCGGCGGCCGTGGAGCTGCTCAACTCCAGGGCTGTCAGTCCCTACGTGCTGCGGCTGCGGGAGGCCCAGCCCCGGCCTGGATGGGTGGGTGCTCTGCTCCCCCATTCCAGGCACAGCTCCAGGCTCAGGGGATGGATCCAGCTCAGTGCTGGATCCGACCCCTCTTGGGGTGAATCCGCCTCGTTTGGGGTCTGACTCCCATGGGGCTGAGCCAAGTCAGGGCTGAGCTGGACCTATTCCAGGCTGGATGTGGCCCCTCCTGGGGCTGGATCTGGCCCGGTGGGGGCTGGACACTGCGGGTGGGGGGTCCCTGATGGGTCTTGTCCCCTCTCCCAGCCCTCGGACCTGCGGAGCCGCCAGGAGCTGAGCTTCACCCTGGAGGAAACCACGTGCCGGAGCCCGGGAGTGGCCCCCATGGGCTGCAGGAGCCGCTGGCTCGGGGTGAGGAACTGGGGATCCTGCAGGGAACTGGGATCAGCGGGGGGGAACTGGGGCCCGGGGGGCTCAGGCTGTCCCGTGTCCCCTCGGTGTCCCCGCAGGCGCTGACCTGGTGCCAGGGCTCCGTGTTCCTGGAGGAGCAGCAGCCCACGGTGGAGCTCTCCTGTGGGAAGGCTCCCAGCAAGGTAAGAAGGGGCTGGGATGGGGGTCCCGGCTCCCCCAGACCCCCCTCCTCATCCCCCCAAACTCTGATGCTGCTATTTGTCCTCCCAGTTCGGCCGGATCCAGGGATCCAAGGTCAAGGATTTCTTTGCCAGGATCAAAGAGCGTTTCCAGAGGATCTTCCAGTGCAATCGGATCTGGATCCGTGACAAGCTCAACCTCCAGGTCCCCAAACCCTGAGGGGTCACCGCTGTGTCCCCCCACCCTGTGCCCCCATCCGGGTGCTCTTCTGCCAATAAATGTCCCTGCATCGATCCCGGTGTCACCCTGAGGGTCCCTGTGCCGCCCCCTCCCCCTGCACCCCAGTGGGGTCCCCAGAGGGCTCCTGGGACCCCCAAATTCCCCCCATGCCCAGACAAGGGGCTCCGAGGGCTGGGGACACCCTGGGGGTTGGAGGGTCATGAGTGAGGGGTGTCACGAGTCGGGGGCACTCACCAGGGCAGGTTTGGGGTCCCCTCCCACCTCTTCCAGGCTGTGAAGAGGCAGAGACCCCCCTGGAAGCGCTGCCATCTGAGGGACCCCCCTGACACCCCCTCCCCAAATCAAGCTGCTTCCCGGCCCTGCTGTGCAATTTCCTGCCACACAGGGAGTCTGGGACATGAGGGGGGGGTGATGCTGATGGCAGAGGGTCTCAGTTTGGGGGGGAATGGGATCAGCCCCCCCCAAAACGGGCACAGCACTGTCCTGGCCCCACGGGCACCGCTGGCTCTGGGGCCTCCTCCTGGCACAGGACTTGTGCCCCCAGGATTGCCCCCCCCCCGATCCTGGGACACCTTGGGGGTCCCCTGGGAACCTGTCCCAACTGTAGGGTCCCCACAGGGGTCTATGGGGTACAGACCCACGGGGATGTTGGGGGGACAGGAGGGGACATCCCCAGCAGCTGCAGCCACAACCCTGCTCTGGCCACTTTTGGGGCTCAGGGACCCCTGTGCCCCACATTCCTTCACCCCCAATGTCCCCATCCCAAACTGGGTCCATCATGGCATCTGAACCCCCCCACAACCCTTCACTTGCAGCTCCCTGAGGGGTCACAGCCCCAGTGTCCCCCTGTGTCCCCCTGCATCCCCCTCACCTCCCTTTGCCATCACCACTGGTTTTGGGGGGGACAAGATGCCGTGGGGGTGATGATCCCATGGAGACAACGACGCCGTGGGAATGATGCAGGGTGGGATATGAATGTTCCCTTTTTTGGGGGCGTGCCCAGAGTGAGCCCATCCCTGACCCCACATTCCCTGGGGACCGAGCCCTCGGGACCCCTCAGGACGGTGTGGGGGAGCAGCCCCCTGTGCCACCCTTTCCCACGTGACAGAGGCAGGAGGATCCCGGTGCCCAGACGGCCTCTCCCGGCCCTTTATTGCTCAGCCCAAGCCCACGGAGCCCCTGATGCCGATGTTGAACTTGATCCGGGGTCGGAAGCGCCGGACCCTGCCCAGGAAGCGCCCGAAGCGGCCGCGCTGGATCAGATCCGGCTGCGGGGGGGACACAGAGGGGTCAGGGGGAGGGGGGTGTGGGACCCCTACTTGGGAACACACCCGGGACCCCACACCTGGGACCCCACACCTGGGATCCCACCCAGGACCCCATGCCCAGGATCCAACACTTGGGACCCCACACCCAGCACCCACCAGGTCACGGCACCCAGGACCCCACCCAGGACCCCACATCAAGGACCCCACATCAAGGACCCCACACCCAGGTCCTTGCACCCCACTCGTGCCCCCCCTCAGGGACTCCACAACCCCACACCTGAAATGCCACCAATGTCCCTGCACCCAGAAACTCACCCCTGGGACACCTGGGACCCCATATGCAGAATCCAACACTTGGGGTCCCCACTCAGGATCCCACACCCGGGATCCAACACTTGAGACCCACATCCCAGACTCTGCACTCAGGTCACTGCAGCCAGGACCCCACCCAGGACCCACATCAAGGACCCACATCCAGGATCCCACCCCAGATCCCACATCCAGGACCCCCTCCTGGGATCTAACCCCTGGAACACCCCACCCAGAACCTGCTGGTTCCCCAGGACCCCCACCCCACCCTTCACTACCATCATGGGGTCCCTTTTGGGGGGGTGTGGGGCAGGGGGACAGGCACCAGCACCCCCAGGGGTGCCCCCACCCACGGGTGCCCCCTGATCCCCCCACTCACGTCGGAGGAGACGTCGAAGCAGCGCAGGTCGAACTCGGGGGAGCTCTGCAGGAGCTGCACCGGCCCCGAGCACTCCTTGATGGCCTGGGGGGGACACGGGGACACCCGGAGTCACCGGGGGGGGGTGTTACTGGGCCCCCCCGTGTCCCCCCTTCCTCCCCCTGCCCCTCCTCACCCCGTTCTCCTTGAAGTCGCAGTCGTTGGGGTCGGGGCGGGCGCTGGCGGCACAGTCCGTCTCCATCATGGTGAAGTTGAGCCCCCGCAGCGAGCTCAGCTCCACGCCCTGGGGGGCACGAGTGGGGGGGGGACACGAGTGGGGGGGTCATGAGAGAGGGGGCCACGACTGGGAGGGGTCACGAGCGGAGGGAGGTCACGAGTGGGGCGGCAATGCCAGGGCAGGGGATCGGGGTCGGTGCTGGGCAGGGGGAGTGGGAGGTCACGAGTGGGGGAGTCTCGAGTGGGGGTTGTCAGTCACCAGGGTGGGCCTGGGGTTGGTGCTGTGCAGCCTGATTGGGGTGGCACGAGGGGGGGAGGGTGAACGGGGGAGGGGGGGAGGGGGGGGGGAGGGGGGGGTCGATAAGGGGGGGGTGTCACGAGTGGGGTGACACTCCCTGGGTGGGCTCAGGGGTTGGTGCTGAGCAGCTCAGGTAGGGTTCAGAGATCATCAATGGGGGGTCACGAGTGGGGTGTGGGGGGGTCACAAATGCGGGGTCACGAGTTGAGGTGTCAGTTTTTTGGGGGACTCACTGGGGTGGGCTCAGGGTCGGTGCCCAGTCAGGGGCCACGGGTGGGGCATCAGGGATGGGGAGAGGGTCGGGGAGGGGTGTGGGGGGTCTCGAGTGGGGGGCACTCACAGGAGTGGGTTTGAGGTTGGCACGGAGCAGCCCGAGTCAGGTACCTCGAGTGGAGGTGTCACAAATGGGGGGTCACGGGGTGGGGGGGACTCACCAGGACGGGCTTGGGATCAGCGCTGAGCAGCCCCAGTCAGGTAACAGGAGTGTGGGGGGATCACGAACAGGGGGGTCACGGGTGACGGGTGGGGGGATTCCCGACTGGGGGGCACTCACCGGGGCGGGCTCGGGGTCGGCGCTGAGCAGCCTGAAGGCGTTCTGCACCTCAGGCCGCTGGTTGTAGGAGTCCACGGCTTGAGCCAGCGCCTGGGTGTAGGCGAGGGGGGCCGGGGCGGGGAGGGCACGGGCCCCCCCCAGCACCACCAGCAGCACCAGCGCCCACGGGCTCGGCATCTCTGTCCCCCACGGCCACCCCGGCGCCACTTTTATCCCCCCCGGGAGGTCGGGGACCCGCCCCGGGGCTTGGTTCTCCCCCACCCCGCTCCGGAAACACCTGGCCCCAAACCCACAGGGCGGCCGTTGTTTTTGGGGACACGGGTGGGGGGGACACAGAGCCCCAGGTGTCCCAGTGGATGGGCCGTGACATCGCCCCCCTCGGGGACTCCCAGGGTGTCCCCATCCCTTGGAGCCCTTTGGCTGGCCATGGGGGGGGCGGGGGGCCCGGAGCCCTGTGGGAGGGGCGCAGGGGCCGCGGTGCCGGGTTGGTGCCCCCCGGGCTTGCACAACCCCAAACTTGCCCCATGGCTGTTTCCCAACGCCGGGGGTGCCCCCCCAAACCGTGTCAGCCCCACACACACAAACGTCTGACCCCGAAATCTCTTTATTCCAGCTCCGTTGGGGCCGGGGGGCGGCGGGATGACCCCCGGGGGGACGCGCTGGGGGGGCGAGGCCGCGGGGGGGGCCGCGAGGAGGAGGAGGAGGAGGATGATGAGGAGGAGTGACCTGGGTTGGTGCCGAAGGTTTTTGGGGTGCCAGGGGAGCGGGGTTGGGCGCTGCCACCGGGCTGCTGTGGGGAGAATTAAGGTGGGCTTCACTCCAGAGCCCAAAAACATGACCCCAAAGTGGGGGACACACGCGTGTTCCCCCCAGGATGGGGGTCCCGGAGCCCTCACCGGCTCCTCGCCACATTCCACCATCGACAGCGGCACGTCGGGCAGGAAGGTGAACACGGACACCTGGGCCGAGCACCGCTGCACCTGGGGACAAGGGACCCTCAGCACCTCGGGGACCCTCCTGTCCCCCCCCCCCGGGCTCGGGGACCCCCGTCCCAGCTCACCCTGCCCGGGCGGCCCCGGCAGCTGCGGGGGTCCGGGGCGGGTTTGGGGCAGGGCGGCTGCCGGGCCGTGAAGTTGATGCTGAAGTGGGTTCCCCAATCGAAGCTCTGTCGGGAGAAAAGATCCATCGGGATCCCCACGGGATCCCCACGGGATGGGGGGCTGGGGGCACCCACCCGCACCCCCCCCCCCCCCGCCCGATTCCTACCGTCCTGGTGACTCCCAGCAGCTTGAGCAGCCGCAGGTCCTGCCCGTGGGTCTCCAGCACGGAGCGGGCCAGGTCGCGGGGGGCCGGCATTCCCGGCGGGATCGCGGCGCCCGCCGCCAGCAGCACCGCTCCCAACAGCAGCGCCATGAGAGCGGGAGAGCTGGGAATTCTCTGCCGGCCCGGGATCGGCCCTCGGCTCGGGGCCCCCCGGCTCCGGCTCCAGGGTAAACACGGGCCCCCCGTTCCGCGGGAAGGGCTCGGGTTGCCGCTGTTGTCCTTGGCCCGGAGCCGGGAGGAGCTCGCCCGGACCTGGAGGGGATGCGGCGATGCCGGAGCTCGGCAGGGCCGATCCCCCTCCATGGCCCCTTCTTCCCTGGGCCTGCTCCCAGTTCTTGGCATGATGGAACAACTCCTGTCTTGCTCCTCCCGAACTGGGAGTGAGAGCATCCTCCCAGCTGCCAGGGAATAGAACCTGGAGCCCCCTTTCCTTTCCTGCTTTCTTTACGTTATTTTGGGGTTTTTTAAATCCCTCTCACCCTGCTCAGATTCATCCAAACACCCCATCCCCAGGTTCTCCTTGGATTCAAGAACCCTGGATTTACCAAGGACTGCACTGGGTGAATCCCGCTCTCCCAGTTTGCATTCCCTGGGTGACTGGGGCTCATTTCCCTAAAATTCAGTATCTTCCTGTCCCCTTTGGGGCCAGGAGCTCCCCTTTCTCTTTGCTTCATCCACAACTGAAAAGCAAATTAATCCCTGGGGAAGGAATCCCAGGGAGAGTGGCTGGGGAACACCAGAATCCCCCGGGATCACCGGGATCACCGTGCCTGGGAGCAGCACCCTGGAATCCTCCGGGACATGGACAGCCCGGAGCTGCTGCTCTTCCAAGGGTATTTGATCCGGTATTCCCATTCTTATGGACACAAATCCCGGGTGGGAGATGTGGGAGGGAGAAGGGATGATGGAACACCAGGAGAGCAGCTCATCAGAGCCTCCTCTGCACATGGAGAACATCGGGATGAGTCCTGGAGAAGGTGCCATGAGCAACAACTGTGTTCTGATCCCAACGTTCCTGGGTGGGTTTTTCCCTTTCTAAAGCATGAGCAGCATGGAAAGCCCAAAGGAATTCCCACTCCCAGGGAGCCAGCAGTGGACAGCAGATGGAAGCAATGGATCTGTACTGATAGATCACATTTATAGCCAGATATGCTCATTATAGACCCCAAAATATACACAGTACCCCAATATAGACATGACATGTACACCCAGAGCGATCCCGAGGGACGCTGGGAGTCAGGAATGAGCAGGGGCAGGGGGTTGGGGTGGACATCCCGCTCCGAGCCCCCCCGGAACGCTGGGATGGGGCAGGACAAGGGGGGAGAGCCCCATCCCTTGGCTGCTGGGATTAGTGTCACATTCCTGCCCGGAGGAGGTATGGCTGTGCCGAGGGCTGGCACGGGAAGAGCCGGGCACGGAGCGCTCCGGAGGGACGGCGGATCACGGTCATGCAGGAGAAGGGCTGATGCAGGGAAGCTGCTGACGGGCAGCTCTTTGGCTCTGCCAGCATTCCAAAGTTTCCTGGCACAAAACCCACCGCAGAAAAGACCTTTCCCAGCGGAGCATGACAAATTCGTGACGTTTCTTTCTTGTCTCTCCTAAAAAAAAATCCTGGCTGTTCCTCTCCAGCTGCCTCTTGGTCTTGGAAAACATCTCAATATTCAATTTAAAGGACATCTTGATCACGTATTTCCCATTTTGAAACCCTCAGGCTGTTGGAGTCGTTCACATCCATCCCTCTCCAAAACGATCCGCTGGTTTAACCGACCTGTTCCTCTTCCTGGTTTCCCCATCCTGTGGCTCCTGTGGAGAAGTTTTCCACATCGAGCTGAGGAAAGCACGAGGAGCTGGGAGGGTCTTGTGTAAGAGGCACCTGGAACCGACAGCGCTGGGTTTGTTCTGTTCTGAGATCCCCCCCGTGTGACCACGACGCCCCTCGGGGGGTTCAGGTGGGTTTGGTGCTCCCAGAAGGTGCAGATGGATTTTCCAAAGTCATTAAAGTGGCTGTTTTTACGTCAGAATTAAGCCTGTCTCCCTCTCCCCCAGCCCATGGCAGTGCTTCCCAAAGGGAAATGGACAGCGAGAGACGGATCCGCTTGGCCACTGCTCCGGGAGGGGCTGAGGGGTCCTTCACCACACGTCAACTCACCACATCTGATCTTCCTGGACCTTCACCCCAAAAACCTCCCCGTGGGCATCGTTCCATCGAGTCTTTCTGCGCTCGCACCGAGCGCCTGGAAATCCCGGCACGCTCCGAACCTCTCGCTGAAGACCAACACCCCCCCCCTCCCCTCCCAAAGTCCCCCCGGAACCTTCCGGAGCTCAGATGGTGAGGAGGGGGACGCAGCCCACGCCCACCCCGCCCTCGTGGCACACCATGGGCGCCATGAACGTCCAGCGGTTGCTCTCGGGGTCGTACATCTCCACGGAGCTGAGGTTGGACTGTCCGTCGTAGCCGCCCACGGCGTAGAGGCGGCCGCAGTTGGGCACGAGGGACACGCGGCTGCGCCGGCTGTTCATGGGCACCAGCAGGTACCACTGGTCGGCCCCGGAGTTGTACACCTCGGCCGCGCTCAGGAAGGCCGAGCCGTCGTAGCCGCCGCACACGAACATGCGGCTGCCGAGCGCGGCCGCGCCGTGGCGGCACCGCTTGTTGAGCATGTTGGACACGGCGTGCCAGGACGAGGTGTGCGGGTTGTAGTACTCCACCTGCGGGCAGGGAGGGCACGGAGCGTCAGGGAGAGCGGCTTGGGAAACGCCACGGGGGAATATCCTCCCACCCCGGGGAATATCCTCCCACGCTGCTGAGGCACCACTGCCAATCCTCCGGGAGTTTTGGGGGTCTCGTGATAAGAGACTGAGGGGTTGGAGCGTGTCCAGGAGAGGGGAACGGAGCTGGGGAAGGGGCTGGAGCAGCAGGAGAGGCTGAGGGAAGTGGGGGGGCTCAGCCTGGAGAAAAGGAGGCTCAGTGGGGTCCTTCTGGCTCTGGAATTCCCTGACAGGAATGGGGAGCCGGGGGGGGGGTCGGGCTCTGCTCCCAGGGAACAAGGGACAGGAGGAGAGAGAACGGCCTCAGGCTGTGCCAGGGGAGGTTTAGGTTGGATGTCGGGAAAAGTACTTCCTGGAAAAGGCTGTCCAGCCCTGGCATAGTGGTGGAGTCCCCAACCCTGGAGGGATTTCAAAGCCCTGTGGATGTGGCACTTGGGGACATGGGTCAGGGGTGGCCTTGGCAGTACCCGGGAATGGTTGGACTGGACAGTCCAAGAGGACTTTTCCAACCTCAAGCTGAGGAGTTCCCAGGATCCCAGCCTTACACTGTTGAAGATCTGCAGCCCGTCGTGCCCTCCCGACACGTAGATCCGGCCCTCGAAGACGGTGACTCCGGCGGCGCTGCGGTTGGAGCTCATGGGGGTCACTGCTGTCCACCTTGGAGGGACAGGGCAGAGGTCAGGGACAGCCCCAGAGACTATTCCACGATTTTCTAGGACTGGCTTCCACCAACTCTCCTTTCACCATCCCTTATTTAAACCACTCTCACAGCCCAGATGCCCTGTGGTGCCCACGGCACACAGGCACAGAACTCATGGGAAAGCTGTAGGATGTGGAAGGCTCTCACTTGTTTGTCTCTGGAGAGTAGGACTCCACGGAGTTGAGGGATGAGTTCCCATCGTATCCACCGCACACGTAGATCTGCCCATCCAGCACCACCGTTCCCATGGCGCTGCAAGGAACGGCAGGACCCCGTGAGAAGGCTGGAGGTGCTGCCACACTGACCCCAACACAGCCTGCCTGGCCCCTGTGCCATCTCCTCTGTCATCCCAAAGAACCTCCTTTTCCCTGGATTCACTTCCAAATGGCTCAGTCCCACCTAAGCCTGGAGTCTCACAGGTTGTGAGCACTGCTGTGAGCACCTCAAATCCAGGGGGCAGTTCTGGGTCCCTCATGACAAAAAGGACATGGAGGGGCTGGAGCATGTGTAGGGAAGGGAATGGAGCTGGGGAAGGGGTTGGAGCAGCAGGAGCAGCTGAGGGAGCTGGGTGGGCTCAGCCTGGAGCAAAGGAGGCTCAGGGGGGACCTTCTGGTTCGCTGTAATTCCCAGGAAGGAGGTTGGAGTCAGGGGGGGTAAGTTGGACTCTGTTCCCAGGGAACAAGGGACAGGAGGAGAGGAAACGGCCTCAAGTTGTGCCAGGGGAGGGTCACGTTGGATACCGGGACAATTTCTTCCTGGAAAGGGCTGCCCAGCCCTGGCACAGCTGCCCAGGGCAGGGGTGGAGTCCCCATCCCTGGAGGGATTTCAAAGCCCTGAGGATGTGGCACTTGGGTCTTAACACCTTTCCTTCTCCATCACTGCCGTGACATACCCACGGAATTTTGTTGAGCTGCTTCTCACCAACAAGCAGCACCCAAAATCAGCATGAGCATCCCAAAACCAGCCAAGCAAATCCCACCTGCTTCCACGCTGCTCCACTCCCTCCTTTCCCACACACAAACTCTTTGCCAGTGGCCACCACCCCCAGCACTCCAGCCTCGTTTTTCCCCATTTTTCCGAAGGTCCCTCCCCAGGGAGCTGCACGTACCTCCTCTTGCTGTTCATACTTTCCACTTTGGACCAGGAATCCGTCTCTGGATTGTAGACCTCCACGGTGCTGAGCCTGAGCTGGCCGTCGTAGCCGCCGATGGCGTAGAGGAGCCCGTTGACCACGGCGACCCCGACGCGGCTCCGCGCCGTCGTCATGGGCTGGCACTTCTCCCACCGGTTGGCAATGGGATCAAACACCTCCACCACGTTCAGGGAGTCGCCTGCGTAAAAATTTGCTACTCAAATTAAAAGAGGGAGAGCTGGTGAAGCCCTGGGAACCCGAGGGAACCCCTGGTTTTCTTTGGGAAAACATCTGGGCTCTGCTAGGATGGGATGGTATCCAGAGGGACCTGCTCTAGTGGAAGGTGTCCCTGCCCATGCCATGGGGTGGGACTGCATGATCCTTAAGGTCCCTTCCAACCCAAACCATTCTGGGATTCTGTGCCCTGTCCTGGGCCCTCACATCCTATTCCAGCCTATCTGCTCCCACAGAGCCAAGGCAGAGGCATTTCCCAGTCACTTCCCAGCTCTCCCCCAGAGATGCTGCTCTGAACAATTCCCACAAAACACACTCCAGTACTCCAAAAGATCGTGGAACACTTCCCAGCTTTCCTGTGTTCTGCACCAGGAACCTTGACGTGTCCCAGGCTGTGGAAGTGGCACCTCCAGTGCCCTCCAAGGGGCAGCAGAGACCTGCAGTCCCATCTGTGCTGTCGCTGCTTCACGTGTCCCTGAACACTTTCTGTTCCCTTTTTACACCATGGTCTGGCCCCTGTGAATATGTGGTGACTGCACATGTGATCCCACAATCCCAACAACATCCCAGAGACACCCCCAGGTCCTCCTCGGAGTTCCAGGCAAGGACACACCAAGAATACGTCCTAAATAAACCTCACCAGGACAGGATGTGAGTTGGAAGACGTTAAACTACAGGCACACCTTGGGCGTTCCGTTGGAAGGGCCGGGAGGAGGAACCGCTCAACGCTCCAACCTGAGGGAATTTCCCCATCCCGTGTGGTCCTTCCCAGCTCCCCGTGGCCTTTCCACTGCAAGGTACCTGCCGAGTTCAGCCCTCCCACGGCGTAGATCAGCCCTGCTATGGACGTGCAGCACCGGGGGCGCGTCTTGAACGCCGGGAGGTGCGGCCGGCGCTCCGGCATGAGGTGGTAATCCTTGGCTTCGTCCACCAGATCCCTGGAATCCAGTGAGTCAGGAGTTAAAGAGGAGCTCTGACTGCCTGGAGGCAGAGGCAGATTTAAGCCTCTGTGACCCCATGCCCCAGGCTCACCTGCATTTGTGGCAGCAGCGCACCAGGTCGTCCTGCTGGACGCGGTCCGTGAGGAATTGCGGCCGGCACAGCGGGAGGCGGATCTTGGAGAGGAGCTCGGGCAGGAAGGACTCCCTCTGGTCTCGGTCGTACCGGATCCAGGCTAAGGCAGCTTCAAACACCTTGGGAGAGAGGGGTGGGAAGTTGGGAGTTTTGGGTCTTGCTGCTGGAGCCACTTGATTGATGGAAAAAGAAATGGCATGGAATTGTAGGATCCCAGAGTGGTTTGGGATGGAAGGGACCTTAAGGATCACCCAGTGCCACCCCCTGCCATGGGCAGGGACACCTTCCACTAGCCCAGGTTGCTCCAAGCCCCACCTAACCTGTCCTTGGACTCTTCCAGGGATCCAGGGGCAGCCACAGGTCCTCTGGGAAATCCATTCCAGTCCCTCCCCACCCTCACAGTCAACAATTCCTTCCCAATATCCCATCTATCCCTGACCTCTGGCACTGGGAAGCCATTCCCCTTTGTCCTGTCCCTCCATCCCTTGTCCCCAGTCCCTCTCCAGCTCTCCTGGAGCCCCTTTAGGCCCTGCAAGGGGCTCTCAGCTCTCCCTGAAGCCTTCTCCAGGTGAACACCCCCAGCATTCCCAGTCTGGTTCCATAGAGGTTTTTTCTCCGCCTCTGACTTATCCTGCAACAATCCTGGGGGATTGTACATTTAACACAAGTGTTTGCAGGGAGCTGAAGGAGCTGTGAAGAGAATTTTGGCAGAGGAGGTGGGACAGAAGCAAAATCCTGTTTATTTACTGAGAAAAACCAGCAAACTGGGAAAGGAGAAAGAGAATGCTGCTGCTCCATGAAAAACCAGGAGACAGGTTCGATGACAGGGATCCATCTGTTCACTTTTCCTCCATTCTCCCCCTTTTCCCTCATTTTTTTTTTCCCTATTTTTTTCTTTTTGACCCAATTTTTTCATCACTTCCCCATTTTTCCACCTTTTTTTGCTCTTCATTGACTTTCTTTCCTTAATTCTTCCCAGTTTTCCTTATTTTTCTTAAATTTTTCCACTTTTCCACTTTTCCCTTTATTTTCTATTTTCCCCCTTATTTTCAACTTTTTTTCTGTTTGCTTTCCCCTAGTTTTCTCCCCTTATCCTTCATTTTCTCTGTTTTTCCCAATTTGGTTTCTTTTTTTGCCCAATCTTTTCCTTTTCTTCCCTTTATTCCCGTTTTTTCTGCTTTGTTCCCGTTTTTCCCCATTTTTCTCGCTTGCCTGTTCCCCCCCCCTTCTTCCCACTTTTCCTTCTGTTCTCCCTCTTTCTTTTTATTTTCCCACCGTTTGCTTTTCCCACATTGCCTTTCCTTGATATTTTTTTGTTCGTTTTTCCATTTTGTCAGTTCTGTTCCCGTTTTTCTGCCTTTTTTTCATTTTTCCCTCTTTTTTTCCCTCATTCTTCCCTTTTTTTTCCCCCTTCACTTCCACCATAGCTCTGTTTACCACCTCTTATTTTTCCCCACTGTCTTCTCATCTTCATTCAGACCAGGAATAGGATCATTCCCATTCCCAAGCCAAACCCTGCTCCAGGGACACACCTGCTCTTCAGACTTCACGTTGAGCTCATCCCTGGAAACGAGCTCCAGGACGTCCTCGAAGGGCAGGGCCAGGAACTCCTCGGACATGGAGACCTCCACGAAGTGCTGGTGGATGAAGCTGTTGGCAGCGTCGTAGAGCACCGCGCACATCATGGTCTCCGCGAACTGCCGCACCCCCAGGCAGTTCTTGGGATGGAGCCTGGGAAAAGCAGGGACAGGGGGGCAAGAGGAATGTCAGTTTAGCGGAAGAGAAGCTGTGGCTGCCCCATTCCTGGAAGTGTTCCAGGCTGGATGAGGCTTGGAGCAAGCTGGGCTAGTGGAAGGTGTCCCTGCCCGTGGCAGGGGGTGGCACTGGATGATCCTTAAGGTCCTTTCCAAGGCAAACCATTCCATGACTCCATGAAGCAAGACAAGCAGGTTCCAGCTCCCTGAACTGACCCACACGGAGATCTCCAGGTGAATCCACGGCAGAGCCAGAGGATGGGAAACACAACTTACAAATGTTCCCTCAGCCCTGCCAAGGAGGCACTGGACAGACCCAGGTGGTTCTGGGGCAGCCACAGCTTCTCTGGCAAATCCATTCCAGTCCCTCCCCACACTCACAGCCAACAATTCCTGCCCACTATCCCACCTAACCCTGCCCTCTGGCAGTGGGAAGCCATTCCCTGTGTCCTGTCCCTCCATCCCTTGTCCCCAGTCCCTCTCCAGCTCTCCTGGAGCCCCTTTAGGCCCTGCAAGGGGCTCTCAGCTCTCCCTGGATCCTTCTCTTCTCCAGGGGAACCCCCCCAGCTCTCCCAGCCTGGCTCCAGAGCAGAGGGGCTCCAGCCCTGGCAGCATCTCCGGGGCCTCCTCTGGACTCTCTCCAGCAGCTCCACGTCCTCCTGCTGTTGGGAGGGACTCTCACGTGAGGATGACTCCAAGGGCTCCCACAGATCTTGGTTACAACACAGCTGCCCAAAAATGTCCCAAATCTCAATTCCACTTTAGGTGGAGAGCTCGGTGTCCATGTCCCAGCTCTCTGGGGTGGGGAGAATCCTCTAGTTTTCCTGTTACTACCCAAATTCACAGCTGGGCACTCAAATCCAGGAGCTCACTTAGGACACCTGGCTGCTCCTGGGAGAATTTTGGTGGCCAGTCCCTGTATTTGGTGGGTGTATTTAATGTCACTCCATAGAATACACTGAGCAGCTGCAGGGAAGCCAAGCTGGGGAAACTAAACCCGTCAGACTCCCTGGCACGGGTGGAGAATCCATGTGGTGCATTCCCAAAGAATATCCCAGCTTTCCATTTCCAGATCATGCTGCTGGAACAGTCTCACAGCCAAACACCAGTGGAGAAGTCAAAAAACCTGGGAGCAATTTAAGGCTCTGCCACAGTTTCCTGTGCAGCTCCTGGGCTGAGACACTTTGTTCCCTCCCTTGAACACTGACAGCAGCAGGAAGGGCAATTCCTGCCTGGATGGGTTCTTAGAAAGGGAATGATTCCCTCCATTTTGCTCGGGATATCAATTCCTTTGGCTGGCCAAGGTCTTTTATTGTGTCCCAGCACCTCACAAGCCTGATAAGTTATTTTATAGGGAATGAGAATGACAGGAAAAGGGGGAATGGCTTTAAGCTGAAAGAGGATAAATTTAGATGGGATGTTGGGAAGGAATTCCTGGCTGGGAGGGTGGGGAGGGACAGGCACAGGTTGCCCAGAGAAGCTGTGGCTGCCCCTGGATCCCTGGAAGTGTCCAAGGCCAGGTTGGAGCAACCTGGGCCAGTGGAAGGTGTCCCTGCCCATGGCAGGGGGTGGAACTGGATGAGCTTTAAGGTCCCTCCCAACCCAATTTGTGATTCTATAATTCCACAAATGACAAATTTTGGGATCCAAACACCTCCTCATCCCACTGGCAGGGGACATCCTGGCCCTCCCACGCCCAACACAGGTGACTAAAGCCTTGCTGCTGTTGGGGAGCAGCCAAACCCCTCCCAGGAGACCCCCATCCTTACCTTTCCCTAAGGAATGTACAACAGGCATCCTTGATGTTCTGGAGCTGCAGGAAACTGGCCCCCATGAGCAGGGACTGCACGTTCTGCTGGTCGATGGCCAGGTGCCCGTTGTAGGCGAAGTTGATCAGAGCTTCCAGAGCACTGAAAACAGGGAGAAAGGGCGGGAATGCCACTGGAGCAGGTCCAGGGAAGAGCAACAAGGCTGGGGAAGGGACTGGAGCACAATTCCCATGAGGAGAGGCTGAGGGAGCTGGGGCTGTTCAGCCTGGAGAAGAGGAGGCTCAGGGGAGACCTCCTCACTCTCTGCAACTCCCTGACAGGAGGGGGAAGCCCGGGGGGGGGGTTGGTCTCTTTTCCCAGGCAACCATCAGCAAGACAAGAGGGCTCGGGCTTCAGCTGTGCCAGGGGAGGTTTAGGTTGGATATTGGGAAGAATTTCTTTGCAGAGAGGGTGCTCAGCCATTGGAATGGGCTGCCCAGGGAGGGGGTGGATTCTCCATCCCTGGAGGTTTCTAAAAAGAGACTGGATGTGGCATCAGTGCCATGGGCTGGGAACCACAGCGGGGTTGGATCAAGGGTTGGACTGGATGATCTCGGAGGTCCCTTCCAACCCAGCTGATTCTATGATTGTATGGATTCCAGCTGGGATGGGGCTCTACCCACAGCACAGGGTTTGCTGGGATCACCCGTGGGTGTCCCTGGGATGTCACCTGGGGTCCATGCCCTGCATGACGATCTCCTCCTGCTTGCACTCCATCATGTCGTTGGTGAACATGGCGTGGAAGTACGGGATGGACGCCGCCAGCACGATCCGGTGGGCGCTGAACTTGTGGTCCCCCACCTGGAACAGGGAAAAGGGGCAGGAGCAGGGATCAGCAGGGATCGGCCCACTGCCGACATTCCCAGCGGCACAGCTCCACGGGATCCAAGGATTCCAGGCAGGTCTTTGCTCCCATTAGTTCTCTCTGTTGGTTCAGCGCCTTTTTCCCTAATTTCCATGATAATCTGACTCATCCCACCCCATGGCCATCGGAGATTTTTTCCCCTTACTTAAGCAAAATGTTCCCATTTGAGCTTTGTTTTATGGGACAAACCAGCTGGCACAGCAGGTTCTCTGCATTCCAGGTTCTCCAAGGATTCCTTCTCCTCTACAAAACCCTCTTCACTCCCCTTTCATCTCCAAATGCTGTTTGGATTGAGGATTTCCATGATTCCCAACAGTGCCTTCCCTCTCCCTCTGGGCCTCTGGTTTGCACACCCAGCAAACACAAACTTCCTGGGAGTTTACAAAGCAAAATTCCTGCCAGATGGAAAAAAAAAAAAGAGGCCCTTTTTTGAGAGCCTTGTCTTTGCCCTGGGCAGCCCTGAATCCCTGTCCCAGCTTCCTCTGTGCCTGGAATACGCTGCACCAATCCTGCTGTCCTGGATTCTGCAGAATTCCTAATTCCCAGAGCAAAATCAGAAGTGAAATGGTAGGGACTGTTAGAGCTCATGGAAAAAACCCCTCACAGGTACTTGTGTGTGACTTTGCAGGGATAAAGGTGTGGATCAATCCCTTCCCCTAATCCAAAACCACGCGGAAAACATCCCGGAGTCTCCAAGAACTGAGAGCTGGGCCCCAAATAGGTGCAAAATCACCATCAGCTTCCCTGTGTGCACACAGTGGGATGGGGAATGTCTGGGAAAAGGAGTCAGGAGTGCTTGGACAGGCAAAGGAGCCCGTGGTCCATGAGGGGATGGAGTTCAGGGTCACGATCCCTGGCTCTGGTTAGGAAGGAATGTTGGTTGGAGCAGATTCCCCACCCTGACCCCGGCCTGGCCAGAGCTCCAAAAATACTAAAATACCCCAAATTTAATGAGAAAGGCCCAGAAAAGAAGCAATTCCAGAAGCTGAGCATTCCTGGGAGCTGCCAGAACCTCCCTGTGCCCATGGGATTTTCATTCCCTCCCTCACTCCCAGGTGAGCACACCTGGGAATTCCGCTCCTGGTCACCTCTCCATGTCCCGGCGCTGCTCAAGGTAAAGAAGGACACTCAGGTGCTGGAGGGGGTTTTTTTTGGGAATTCTCAGTGGGGGAAGGTTTCCATGGGACCAGGCCCAGCCTGGCTGACCACGGTGACAAACTGGGCCCGTCCACATTCCACAATCCACATTCCATCCCCCAGGAACACCCGACCTGCTCCGCCAGCTCCGGCACTTCCCGCTCCATTCCCTCCCCAGGGATGAAGCCATTCCAGCAGCAGCTGCTCCCGGCCCAGCCCACTGATGGGAAGAATAAACAGTGGGAAAAACTGGCAACACCATCAAAATAGGTCTTATTAATACACCTTCATCCTGCTGGGAAAGCCCTTCCCAGGTGTCTCGAACATCCCAAAACGCAGAAAAACTCTGTTTTTTTCTTGGATATTCCTGAAAGGTGAAGGGAAAAGGTCTCTAATCTCTAAAATTCCAAAAGATATCCCAGTGCCTGGAAGGAATTCGCTCCAACTGGTTTGTTTGGATGAGTGTTCCCATCCAGAGTGTGCAAGAAAAACAACATTTTCCTTGACTTTCATTTCAACTCCGAGCACAAGTTGCCAAAAATTCCATCTGTTCCAACCCCATTTTATCTTTTTAATGAATAAAAATGGTGTTAAAATTAAACAGGCACCTCTTAAAGTGAAACACCTGCTTCAAATGCATCCAGTGACCCTTGAGATATATCCAGAATTATCCCAGGGGGCAGTTCTGGGGACTCCAGCACAGGACACTGAGGGGCTGGAGCGTGTGCAGGGAAGGGAAGGGAGCTGGGAAGGGGCTGGAGCAGCAGGAGCAGCTGAGGGAGCTGGGGGGGCTCAGCCTGGAGAAAAGGAGGCTCAGTGGGGTCCTTCTGGCTCTGCAACTCCCTGACAAGAGGGGGGAGCTGGGGGGAGGTCGGGCTCTGCTCCCAGGGAACAAGGGACAGGAGGAGAGGGAACAGCCTCAGGCTGTGCCAGGGGAGGGTCAGGCTGGATATTGGGAAAATAATTTCATGGAAAGGGTTGGAACACATTGGCACAGCTGCCCAGGGCAGGGGTGGAGTCCTCACCCCTGGAGGGATTTCAAAGCCCTGTGGATGTGGCACTTGGGGACATGGGCAGTGGTGGCCTTGGCAGTGCTGGGGATGGTTGGACTTGCTGATCACAGAGGGCTTTTCCAACCTAACCCATTCCATGATTCCATGCTCCAAGTCCCAACACAATTGATGTCAGTGCTGTCCAAGGGCTGAGGGTTCCCCCACGCTCCAGTTCCAGGGATGCAGCGCCCTGATCTCATCCCAAACAGCCTCATTATCCCTAACACACCTGGGCATTGCAAAAGCCAACATCCACAGTCATCCTGCAAGATTCCTGATGGGATAATGAGAGCTGCACCATCCCTCGTGTCTGGAGCACCACCCTTTTGGGTGGTCCTGCACTGGGAATGATCCCTGGGAGCAGCGAGATCCACGGAGCTGCACCAGCAAAGAGCTCGGGAATATTTCCTGGTTGTGGACAAGACAAAACCTGGGATTCCTTCTTTTTGGAACCTGCTCCTGTAAAGCTTGAGGGCCCTCAGGGAGATGGATAAATTGGGATCTCTGCTCCAAAGCCATCGTTACGTTCATTCCATCAGCACTGGATGGCAAATCCCATAGGAGCAACTCCATTTCTTGCTGCAGGCAAGGGACAAGTTTTTCCTGGAGAAAATGGGAAACACTTCCAAGGGTGAGCAC
Source organism: Corapipo altera (assembly GCF_003945725.1). Lineage (NCBI taxonomy): Eukaryota > Metazoa > Chordata > Aves > Passeriformes > Pipridae > Corapipo > Corapipo altera. Next base: position 36,172 of record NW_020885126.1, read on the forward strand.
ACAGAATGTGTCCACTCGGCTCATCCTCGTGTCTTCTGCTTCCAGAGTGCTCCCTGTCTCTAGAGCCAAAGGATCTCCCTTCCCAGGACCAAATAAACACACTTTCCCACCTGATGGATTCAGGCTGGAATCACCCAAGTCTAAGGAGAAAGTGGGAAAGAGCTCATCCTCCTCCTGATATCATTCCAGGATGTTCTGTTTTACAGTGGATAATTTTAGCTCCCTTTCTTTTAAGGGAAAGGATGCTGCTTCCCAGGAAAAAGGAACTTTGCAAGCACCCTTCCAGACCCCAGGAGTCACAGAATTCCCTCCCGACACGTCTCCAAAGGAATGTGCTCCCGGACACCCCCACAGCACAAATGTTAACAAATTCCTGGGAACAGGAAAATGGTGTAGGTGGAAGAAAGGCATCTATTGTTTTCCTGATGTCACCACCCCGCAGAGCTGAGGAGTCTGGAGTTTTTGGCAGCAAAGACCTCCAACATTCCCCAAAATCATCTTCTCTCCGTGACGTTGGCACCGGAGTCACCGAGAGGCCAAAGCAGAAGGGGAGCTGTGTCCAACCCATCCCAGCACAGTTCTGCTGGGAGAGGTCATGGATTGCACCTGGATCAGGCAATTCCAAGCACAAATCCAGGCTGGATGGAGAATGAGAAGAGACCAGAGGGGAAGGGTTTGGGGGTGCTGGTGGATGAGAAGAGAAGGCTCCAGGGAGAGCTGAGAGCCCCTGGCAGGGCCTAAAGGGGCTCCAGGAGAGCTGGAGAGGGACTGGGGACAAGGGATGGGGGGACAGGACACAGGGAATGGCTTCCCACTGCCAGATGGGATACTGGGAGGGAATTCCTGGCTGGGAGGGTGGGGAGGCCCTGGCACAGGTTGCCCAGAGAAGCTGTGGCTGCCCCTGGATCCCTGGAAGTGTCCAAGGCCAGGTTGGAGCAACCTGGGCTAGTGGAAGGTGTCCCTGCCCATGGCAGGGGGTGGCACTGGGTGATCCTTAAGGTCCCTTCTAACCCAAACCATCCCAGGATTCCATGATGATGTAACCAATGGCTTTGAAGCAGAAATCACATCCCCTTTGCACGTCCAACAAACCCAAACTCCCAGGGAATTCCCTGCCAACTCAGAGGATCTGAACTGCTCTGCTGAATCCCAGTCCCTGTAGGACATGGAGGATCCCGAGGGGATCAGCTCCAGCCCTGCTCCTGCAAGGACAGCAAAAAGACATTTCATGGAGTCCCAGAAGCAGAAATCCTCCCGGTCTCCGTAAGGGAAGAGCTGGTGGCAGCTCTTCCAACACATCCTGTCAGAATCCAAACCAGCTCCTGACTGCTGTGTGACAAGACTGGAGTCAGATCCTTAACCTGCAGCTCTCCTGCCCTGCAGATCTCCCAGCTCCTCCAACCAAACAGATATCCTCTCTCCTTCCCAGCTGGTTTTCCTGGAGGATCTCCCAGACACGCTCCAGGATCTGCGGAGCAGCCAAGCACTGGGAGGATGAAGGAGCTGGAATCAGGCAGGCAGCCCGAGCTGTCTGGAATTCCACTGATCCAGAGGCTCCTCCACTTCTGTGTCAGCTCTCGGGGGTGCAACTGCTCCAGTCTGGGGGGTCTGCTTTGGAAAACAGCCTGCTTTGGGAAAACTGGGATGAGAAGGGAAGAGAAGCCAAGAGGACTGTCACCTGTCAGTGACAGGCCTGCACATGGAACAAATAACACAGCCTCTCCAGAGCTTGGAATTACTTCAATTTTCCAGGCCTGGATTGTATTTTAAGAGACTTTTCTATTTGGTCTTGGAATTAGTCATGGAAAAAATGGCATTGGAGCAACTCAGGACCGAGGGAGGAGCTGCAGCAACAAGAGGGGCTCCCGTTAACTCCGCTCTCCAAGGATTTGGAAAGGCACAAACCTTCTCTCTTCCAACAGTTTGGCCAAGATTCCTGGAGGTGCCAGCCTGGCACTTGGACCTCCCTCCTCTGGCTCCGAGCAGGCAAGCAGGAGCAGGAGCTATAAATAGGATATCATTCATTTTATTCCCCCTAAATTTGTCAGCGAAGAACAGGATGAATATTCCTTGCCTGTTTGACCGTGGTGCACTCCACAGGATTCCAGCAGGATGTGTCCCCAGGGAGCACTTGTACCTTGGCCTGAGGCAGGGACAGCAAATCCCAGCAAACAGAGCTGGGATTTGCCCAGGCAGTTTCCATCCTGGCAGGATATTTGTCTTCCCAAAACAATCCTCGGGAAGAACACGGACACTGAGGGGCTTCTTCCCTGCCATGGAACAGCAGGTCAGGATCTCCAGATCAGGGAATAACATCCCTAACGCCTCCAGGAGAGCTGGAGAGGGAGCTGGGACAAGGGATGGAGGGACAGGACACAGGGAATGGCTTCCCACTGCCAGAGGGCAGGGTCAGATGGGATATTGGGAAGGAATTCCTGGCTGGGAGGGTGGGGAGGCCCTGGCACAGGTTGCCCAGAGAAGCTGTGGCTGCCCCTGGATCCCTGGAAGTGTCCAAGGCCAGGCTGGAGCAACCTGGGCTGGTGGAAGGTGTCCCTGCCCACAGCAGGGGTGGCACTGGGTGATCCTTCAGGTCCCTTCCAACCCAAACCAGTCTGGGATTGACACCAATACACACTTTAATCCTAAAAAAAACAGTGCTCTCCATCCCAAACCAGTTTTGCCACAGAATTCCCTCAGGTTCCAGCACAGGCTATCCCAAATACACCCTGTGGAAGGTACAACCACTTCCCAAGGTGGATCATCACCCTCAGTCCCTCTTCCCAGCAGGCTCCAGCTGATCCATAGGGATGGAGCAGCCCCCTATATCCATGGGGTGCTCCCTATCCCACATCCTGCCTCCATGACAGGCACAACCCTCTCCAGCTCCTCTCCCTGAAAAGTTTCAGGATGAGTAGGCTGGGAAGCACCTTCCCACTTAATTAAACTTCAGAGTTAATTCTGGAATGACTCAACATTGCTCCCACCCCACAGACTCCTCCGAGTTTGGAATCCTGAGGGATTCCAGCAACTCCTGCCTGGCTCTCCGAGCCCTCCCAGCCAGGGACCCAATCCTGAGGATTCTCCATGGCTATGGATTATTTCTTTTATACAGGAAAGTGGATGTTCCTAAAAGAGAAAGGATTCCAAGAGAAAGGAATCTTCTCCCGTGGGTGGGAGCAGTTTGATCCATAAACCTGCACCAACCCCACCCACAGGCCCTCACAGACTCCCCCACCAGGGCTTGGGGAGGTCCAAGACCCTTTGACACCCCACTGAGGGGGTTTGGGGGGGGTCTCAGCACCACCTCTCCCCACTGCCAAACCCATGGGAAGGGGGGACCCTCAGCTCCCCCTCCTGCCCATCCAAGAGGGTCTCAGCCACCCCCTTATCCCCCACCAAAGGGGCTCCAGGGGACTCCAGCTGCCTCATTCCCTCTGGAAAAGAGGCTGGGGGGGTCCCTCAGTGCTCCCTCAGGGGCTGGGGTCACCCCCCAGGTCCTCCCTGGGGTCTCCCCTTACAGGCTGGGGTCTCCCCTCGGGGGCCTGGGGGTTCCTCAAGTCCGTTCTCAGAGTCTGGGGTCCCCCCCCAGGGGGGCACAGGGGTCCCTCAGCTCCTTCTCAGGGGTCTGGGGGGTCCCTCAAGTGCCCCCTCAGAGGCCAGGGGGTCCCTCAGCTGCCCTTTCTGAGATTGGGGTCCCCCATCTCCCCCACAAGGGCCAGGGGGTCCCTCAGCCCCCATCAGGGGCTGGAAGGATCCCCAGCTCCCTCTCAGGAGCCAGGTGGTCCCTCATCCCTCCCCTCAGGGACCAGGATCCCTCAGCCCCCCCCCGTTCCCCCCCCGTGGCCCGGATCCCCCCCCCAGGGACCGGGGGGTCCCTCACCTCTCCCCCCTCGTGTGTCCCCCCCCACACCTCCCGCACCTTGAGCGTCACATCGCAGAGCTTCCCCTGCCGCCGGATCTCGCCCATGACGCCGTAGCCGCGGCTGGGCAGGTCTCCCACCGAGAAATGCACCAGGTCCTCGGGGTCCAGCTCGGGCTCCGCCGCCGCCGCCGCCTCCAGCATCGTCCCGGCCGCTCCCGCCGCGCTTCGCCCCCGCCGCGCGCTGGCCCCGCCCGGCCGCCGTACCCGCTCCGCTTCCGGGCCGGGCCGGAAGCCGCCGTTGCCATGGAGGACCGGAAGTGAACGCTGCCATGGCGACACCGGACGCCTCCCCGAGCCGGAGCCGGAGCCCAAGCCCGGGCAAGGGGATGAAGAAGGAGTCGCCGCCTCGCTCCGCAAGGGTTAGTCGGTGCTCCTGGCTCCGGGAGCGCGGCCACACGGGCGGCATCAGCCCCCCAGGCATCGCTCTCCCCCTCACAGCATCCCCCCTTCTTTCCCCCCCGGAACGGTTTGGGATGGAAGGGAGCTTAAAGATAATTTTTTCCACCCTGTGCCATGGGCAGGGAGACCTGCCACTATCCCAGGTTGCTCCGACCTGGCCTGGGACACTTCCAGGGATGGGGCAGCCACAGCTTCCCTTGGAAAGTCCCAACCCTTCCAGACGGATTTTGCACAAATTCCTGCCCAAATCTTCTCACCCGAGGTGTGGAAAGGGAACCTTTCACTTCCAAGGCTTTGGAGAGATCCCTCAATCCGTGTTTGGTGCAGCAAAACAGGATCAGTTGATCCGTGTGTGTCTGGGTGTTGTGTTTTTCCCATGGAATGGGGTCTGTGTTTCCCTGGCAGGAGGAAGATCAGCAGGAGGAGGTTGAGCAGCTGGAAAAACAACAAGGTTCTGCCTCCTCCTTCCAACAGGTAATCCCAGCTGGGCACAGAATTCCAGGCTGGTTTGGGCTGGAAAGAACCTAAAGGATCATCTAATTCCAACCCCCTGCCAGGGGCAGGGACATCTTCCACTAGCCCAGGTTGCTCCAACCTGGCCTTGGACATTCCAGGGATGGGGCAGCCACAGCTTCTCTGGGCAATTCCCAACTCCTGGAGATAGATTTTGCCCAAAGTCCTGCCCATCTGAGCAGTGGGAAAAGGAACTTCTCAATTCCAAAGCCTCAGAGAGATGGCTGAATCCATGTTCAGTGTGGCAAAAAGGATCGGTTTTCCCGGGTCTCCAGGTGTGTTTTTCACATGGAATGGGGTCTGTTTTTCCCTGGCAGGAGGAAGAGAAGCAGAAGAAGGTTCAGGGGCCAGAAGAGCGACGAGGTTCTCCCTCCAAAACAAAGACTAATCCAAGGGTAATCCCAGCTGGGCCCACTTGGAATCCTGGAATGGTTTGGGTTGGAAGGGACCTGAAAGCACATCCACTAGCCCAGGTTGCTCCAAGCCCCATCCAACCTGGCCTTGGACACTTCCAGGGGTGGGGCAGCCACAATTTCTCTGGGCAACCTGTTGCTTCCCATCTCCTGGTGTTTATAAACACTCCCAGGAATTGTTGCTTTTATCCTCACATCCAGCAACAGGCATTCTTGCAGCGAGGAAAATTCCCCTCGTTTGGAATTTGTTCTCTCTGATTCATAGGAGAATTCTTCCCTGGGATTTTCCCTTCCTCCTTTTCCCTGCTGTGCTTCTTTCTTTGAAGAAGTAGTTCCTAACTGCTCCAACATTGGGTTTTGGGGTTTTTTTTGGACAGGCTTCTGCAATCTCCAGGAGATCCCAGGCCCAGGAGAAGAAGGAAGAGGAGGAGGAGGAGGAGGAGGAGGAGGAAGAGGAGGAGAAGGAGAACAGCAATTCCTCTCTGTTCTCTAACAGTGACTTTTTCAGGTATCCCCCAAATGTTTTAAATCTAACAAGTCTTGGTTCAGCTCCAACCTCCCCATTTCATTTCAGAGCAGGTAAAATGGTGGAGAGATCCCAAAAATCCTTAATATACAAGAAATTCAAAAGATTTTGTCCCAAACTAGAAGTTATCTCTAATTATTACATAATTATTGAGCACAGGCTGTCTGGAGGAAATAATTGAGGGGAAAATATGGGATCTACACCTTCCAGGGATTCTCAGATATTCAGTTCATGTGTCTCAGGTGGGGCTTTAGCAGCTGGGTGATCCCTGAGCCCTCCTCAGGTGGGTTTTACTTAGCAGATCCTCCAGCCTGGCTGGATATTTGCTCCAGGAAACTGAAGTTTGGGTGCTTTTTAGGAATTTAAAATATTTTAAAAAAAAGAAAATCAAACAAAAGATAATCCCCCTCCTATTCCTGCAAATATTTTCCTTTGCAAGCCTGAGAGGAAGAAAACTTGTGTTATTGAACACTCCTGTGCCTGGTACACAGGAGGAAATCAGGATAATTAAGACCTTCCTCTTTTCAGTTTTCCAAGCAGGACAAGGCTGGAAAGGATTTCCAGCAGCTCTTTCCCCACAGTTGCTTTTAATAAAGAATAAAAACTGCAGCTGAACCTTTACCAACACTTAATTTGTAAATTTGACTGCTCTGGAGTTCTCCTTTTCCTGACAAATGATATAAATGTCATTTTAGGGAATGCAACATCCTTATTTTCCTGGTTTTTCCCTCTCTGTTTAGACCCATAAAGCCAATCCAGGCCTTTGTGCGAGTCAAGCCCACGGCTCATTTTGCCCAGGACATGATCAAGTTTGGGACAGACAACAAGGTAAAGTGAAAGACATTCCCAGTGGGAAAGGTTTGGAGTTTGCTTTCAGCTTTGCCCATGGAAAAGGCAGGATTTTCCCATCCCTTAAGGCCATGGATAACGTTTTGGGGCGTGTTGGTTCCCGTGTTCCTGCCTGACAGTGGTGTTGACTATGGAAAACACACTTCTGGTGGTACAATCACCAGGAAAACCCTCAGAAGGGCAGGGACTGACTGATCCAGGAGGAATTCCCAGTGGGAACCACAGCTTGGCACAGTGTTTCTATCCCCCCTTGTGCAAGTTCCTCCCTTCACCTTCTTGTGCTTTATTCAGAATTTCCCTGAGACACAAAATAATTGAAATTTAAACAGTTGAGCTTAAGCACATTTCTTCTTTATTTAGAATAATTACCCCCCGAAATTCGAGAGTATTACCAGGTATTTTTAGGACATCCATAACCATCCCAGGGAATGAAGTAATCCTGGTGTTTGTGCTCTCTTTCCTACTTAATTCCAGGCCCTCAATCCCTGGAGCTCCTCAGGGCTGTTGAATTGATCTCCCTCTCTTTTTGGGTTGCAGAGCATTGGCATCCACATCGAAAAAGATGCCAGGGGAGGGATTGTGAACAACTCCTCCACTGACTGGTCCTTCAGGATGGATGGGCTCCTCCACAACACCTCCCAGGACAAGGTTTATGAGACTGTGGCCAGGGACTTGGTGGCTGAAGCTTTACGTGGCCACAATGGTGATTTATTGCTGGTTTTGTAATTCTGATAATAAATAGGGGTTTGGTTTGAGGACAGATCCATTGGCTGTGCTGTTTGAGGCTCCCCCCCCGAGTTTATCCTTTTGGTTTGGGATTTTCCAGGCACCATCATGTGTTATGGGCAAACTGGGGCTGGTAAAACTTATACCATGACTGGAGCAACCTCTGTGTACAAGCACCGAGGGATCATCCCCAGAGCTATCCAGCAGGTACTGGATCTGGGAAAAGGGGCTGGGAGGAATACCAGGGACACCTCTTGGATCTGCTCTCGCTGATATAAACGTGTTTTAACACAGTGAATATGATTTATGTCTTTTTTTCCCCTTCATTTCACCTAAGGGATGAGGGCTAAAGAAATGAAGCAGCTTGGCTGTCATTCACAGAGGTTTAGTTCTACCTGCTCGTGGAAAATTCTTGCTGCTCCCCAAAGGTCACCAAGCCTTCAAAAGGGGTGTTTTCCAAGCTACCATTTTGTGATATCCTGTTAAAACTGATCATAAAACCATCAAGGTTGGAAAATACCTCTAAGGCCCTGGCACAGGTTGCCCAGAGAAGCTGTGGCTGCCCCTGGAAGTGTCCAAGGCCAGGTTGGAGCAACCTGGGCTAGTGGAAGGTGTCCCTGCCCATGGCAGGGAGTGGCACTGGGTGATCCTTAAGGTCCTTTCCAGCCTACAGCATTCCTGGATTCTCTGATTCCATAAGATCATTGAATCCAAATCGAAGTCAAGCCCTCAGGCAACCACAGCTCAGATTTAGCTCCACACACCCAAATGTACTTGGAGCTGTTAAGAAATATCTCTATATACATATCTCTACATATCTTAGATAAATGTATAGCTTATATATAGCTTAATGTCTTATATCTATTTCTGTCTTATATCTATTTTAATCACATCTATTTTATATCTGTTTATATCTTACATAAACATCTACATAGAAATATCTTCTCTGGGAAGCCATAAATAGCTAAAAATCCTGTCTGTGAACGGAGACAAACTCTGTGTCATTGTGCAGGTCTTCAAAGCAGCTAAAGAATCCCCCCACCTCTCCTTCACTTTCCAAATTTCCTACCTGGAAGTCTACAACGAGGCCCTGTTTGACCTCCTGGGCCCGGGGCTGGGCCGTGGTTCCAGGAACACCCCCCTGGCTGTCCTGGATTCCCCTCAGGGGGTTTGTGTCAAGGGTCTGTCCATCCATCCTGTCAGCAACGAGATCGAGGCCCTAAAACTCCTTTCTGAGGCAAGAGAACCCAAATATTCCCTTTATTCTCTTTATTATTTTGTTGGCTGAGGGAGGAGGCAGGAAAGCAGGAGGTGTGTGGCCAGGAGGGTTGGTCAACCAGCGCTCTTTGTTCTCTTCATTGTGGGTGGAACATCTTTGCAGCCCTTGTTCTCCCAAGGAAAATGTCCCTGGCACAGGGATTCTGGGAGATGCTCCAAGAAAAGGGTCTTTGGCAGATAGTTTGGGGTGATCATGGTTAGATTTTACAGCAGGACTGTTCACACAATGGGTTGGATTTGTGAGGGGAGTCTGATTGCTTAGATCAGCATCTTTTCCTTGTGGCTCCTTCAGTTCATGAGGAAAACAGGAATAAATGGTTGGATCTGGAAGCAGGAAGTGTGTTCTCACCCAGAGCCATCTAGTGTCCTTAAAACCTTTCTGTGGCCTTTTTAATGACGGGCCCATGGTGTCCTGAGCTCTGGAATGTGCTGGAAATCCCTTTTTAAAGAGCAGAAGGATGCTGATGAGGGCTGGGATTTCTGGGGTTGTTCACCTGGAGAAGGGAAAGCTGCTCCTCTGCGGGAAACTGAAAGATCCAGGGAGGTGTTCCCCGACTGTTCCTCAAAAAGCCACAATCCCATGACCTGAGCCTTGAATTTTGTCTCCATTTGCAGGGTGGGACCAACAGAGCAATAGCAGAGCACGCCCTGAATAAGAATTCCTCCAGATCCCACTGCATCTTTACCATTTATATTGAGGTGAGAGCTCCAGAGATGTTTCAAACAGCTTTTTAGGGATTCAAAGAGGACCTTTGCAGTCTGTTTTTTTTTACTGTGTTTCAGTTCAAGTGCAGTTTATATTCTGTTCTCCCTCAGTGTTGTTCCAGATTTTACACGAATCTCAAACACATTAAATCTAAAATCACCTTGATAGACCTGGCGGGTTCTGAGAGACTGAGCGAGATCCCGGTGAGTGCTGGGAACCCCTCGGATCCCACGTGTTTTGGACCCCTCAGGGCAAGACATGGAGGGGCTGGAGTGTCCAGGGAAGGGAA
>NW_020885126.1:46192-62517 GCF_003945725.1 Corapipo altera
ATGTGGCATTTGGGGACATGGGGCAGTGGTGGCCTTGGCAGTGCTTGGTTGGTCTTGATCTCAGAGGCCTTTTCCACCCTCAGCAATTCCCTGATTCCATAACATTCTGTATTGATCGGAATTTAAATTCCATCAGCCCCGTGACAAACACACCCTTTGGGAAGGAAATCCAAGTCCTTGTAGACTTGTAATGAAAAATTGAGGTCTCTGCAAACTTGTTTTCAAACTGGAGAAAGCTCCAGATCATGAATTTGTTGGGTCTGAATCAGCTCCTGACCCTTGGAGGTTTTTTTCTCTGCTTTTTTCTGCTGTTTGGCCAGAAACATGTTATGGAAACTTCCCCTTTTGATCTCCCTTGCAGTCTGCAGGACAGATCCGGAAAGAGAACTTCTACATCAACAGGTCCCTGACGTTCCTTGAGCAAATCATGCTGGCCCTGGCTGAGCCCTGGAGGGGCCACATTCCCTTCCGGCAGAGCAAACTCACTCACGTCCTCAAGGACTCCCTGGGTAAGGGCTGGGCCTCACAACAGCCCCAAAGGGCTCCTAAAAATGCTGTTTCTGTGAGAATATTAAGTCCTAAGGCCATAATTTATCATGGAATGGTTTGGGTTGGAAGGGACATTAAAGCTCATCCAGTGCCACCCCCTGCCATGGGCAGGGACACCTTCCACTGTCCCAGGTTGCTCCAGCCTGGCCTTGGACACTTCCAGGGATATGGAATCCACAGCTTCTCTGGGAATCCCGAATAACACAACCTTTATAAACTCCTGGAAATCACAGTTTTTATTCCCACGTTTTCATTGCATCGTCACTCCATGGAAACACATCTGACCTTTGTTTTGAAGTCACTCTGTGCCCTTCAGAGGGACAGTCACACTCTGGCTGTGTCCTTTGGGCATCTTGGCTTTAGGTGGAATACTGAGAAGGAATTCCTGGCTGGGAGGGTGGGGAGGCCCTGGCACAGGTTGCCCAGAGAAGCTGTGGCTGCCCCTGGATCCCTGGAAGTGTCCAAGGCCAGGTTGGAGCAACCTGGGCTAGTGGAAGGTGTCCCTGCCCATGGCAGGGGGTTGGAATGAGATGATCCTTAAGGTCCCTTCCAACCCAACCCATTCTGGAATTTTATGATTCTTCTGTATTTTAAACAGCACATAATATAATGAATTCCAGAAAAAGAAACAACCCTCCCCCCCAAATTATATTCTTTTCTTTATTTTTATTATAATTTTTTCCCAGGGGGAAACTGCAACACTGTCCTGGTGACCAACATCTGTGGGGAAGCTGCTCATGTGGAAGAGACGGTGAGTTGAAGGGATTCCTGCAGGATCCAAGCCTTGTTCCTGCTGCTCCTTGGTTTAAAGAACAGCCTCTGGAGGGTTCTGGCAGGGAAACATCCTGCCTGATTCATCCCAAACCTTGGAAATCTCATCTTATCTCAGAGGCTCAGAAAACAGACTCCTGTCAGCTGAGAGCCTGGAGCAGGGCAGCTCACATTTAAGCTCACTGGAGAGTGTTAATTATCATTATTATCCAGCTCTAATGGGTTTCCATGGGACATCACATAATGGGCTCACTGGAATTGCACCAGTTCACAGCAGAGCTGGATCAGGAATGAGGAGGAACCTCCCAACAGGTTGGTTTTTAACCTGTGAAATGAATAAAATCAGGGAAAATCTCCCTTTGTGAACTGGATGAGCTTAACCACACCTGTAACACACAGGAGGGAATCCCTTGGAGCAGTGACATAGATTTTAAATGGATTAAAATTAAACAGTTAAATAGATTTTATATTTCTGTGTCCTTGGATCTGACAAGGAGCAGTTAAATAGATTTTTTATATTTCTGTGTCCTTGTATCTGAGTTAATTAAGCAGTAACAGGTTTGGAAAATGATCTCCCTGCCAGTATCTCTTTCAGTTCCTTAAAATCCTTGTTTTCCAGTTGTCTTCCCTTCGCTTTGCCACCAGGATGAGGTGGATCACAGCAGAGCCAGTTCCCAACGTGACATTTGAGCAGGAGGTACGGAAAGAACCGGAATGGAGGAAGGAATTTTTACTCAAATTCATTAATATTTAGGATAATAACCTTAAAAACCAGAGCAAAATTAGATAGTTCCATGAGTTATCCCTTCTCAGCCAAGCTGACATTGCTAATTTTAGGTGGATGATAAAATGGATTAATATTAAAGTTTTTAAATAGGTGTCCACTTAGCTGAGAGGGAACAGCCAGGCAGTGACATGTGGAAATTTTTTCAACTGCATGTGAATCTCTGGTTTTTTCTAATGAGATTCACCTCTCAACAGAGATATTTTATTGTGAATTACTCCCCTGACACGTGGGGAAATCACCCCAGTCCTACCTGCAGCTTTACACGGCGTTATCCCCGTTCCTGCTGGTGAAGTAACATCTTTTCCACAACTGGGAAAACTTGGTTAAACAAGGAAATAATTTAAAGAAGTATTTAAAGAATAACTTAAGGACAAGGATCACAGGATTTTAGGTGTCCTGAGGGTACTTCCACAGCTGGAAGAGTGGAAAAAACCAAACCAGAGGAGCTGAAATTGGAGTGTTTAAGGAACCTTTGTGCTTTGATGCTCCACAGGTCCCTTCAAAACAGTGTCCAGTTCTCCCTGAATCCCAAGATTTGGGTACTCACACCTTTCTGGAAACACATTTTAAAGAGGGAATCCTTGAAGATATTCCAGGTTCTGGAGCCATTCAGTCCAACCCAGCCCAGGAGGCTCCCTCCTCTGTCCCAGTGGGGTCAGAGCTGCTCAGTTCTGCTTGGATTCCCAGATAATATCCCAGAATCTGGAACTTGCTGATCCCTACAATGCCAGATCAGGAAACCATCCCATTAAAAAGCAGGTGGCCCTTCTTTTGATGGCTTAGGGAGACTCTGCAGGACAGAAACTGTTCTGTTGGGAGCTAATCAAAGGCAAAATGTGTTCCAGACCCACCAATTCCCTCTGCAAACCCTGAGGGAGCTGCTATCCAGCTGGGATATCCTCCAGCAGCCAGTTCTGTGCTGCTTTTAGGGTTTTTTTTTCCCTCCAATATAATTTAGTGATTTGCTCACCCTTTTTTTCCCCTGTTAGGTGTCAGTGAAGGCTCTGGAGGAGGAGATTGATCTCCTGAAGCAGGAACTGGCCATGAAGGGCATGTTTGTAAGGATCAGTTAACTCAGTGTCCAGTGGGATTGGGTTCTTCCTTCTGCTTCCAACACCATCTTTTGGGGTTTAGGGGAAGCTCTGAAGATCCCACACAGGGAGGTTTTGTTGTAACTTCAATCCTGAGCCGCCAGAGATGTTTTCTAAGGCTCTTGAAGCCCTTCTGTTTCTGGTTGGAATGGGAAGGGGAATGTTTGCTTCCCAAATCCCATCTCCTGCCAAGTCAGGTGATGAGAATCCCAATCAGAAATGGGCACAGGAATGTCAGGTGTTTGCCAGACTGGTGGAATTCCGGAGTTCCAGACTGGTTTGGGTTGGAAGGGACCTTAAAGATCATCCAGTGCCACCCCCTGCCATGGGCAGGGACACCTCCCACTAGCCCAGGTTGCTCCAAGCCCCGTCCAACCTGGCCTGGAACAGTTCCAGCTTCTCAGGACAACCTGTGCCACCCTCCCAGAGAAGAATTCCTTCCTTAAATCCAGTGTGAATCTCCCCCCTTTTAGTTTCAAACCCTACCCCCTTGTCCCACCCCAACAGGCCCTGCTGAAAGCTTTGTCCCCATCGTTCTCCTCTCCCTCTCACCTGTTTGTAACTCCCTGATCCTCAGTTTTCCACATTTTTGCCTCAGGAAGATCGTTCTTCCGTGACTTACAGCCCCCTGACTGGTGCCCAGAGAGCAGCAATTAAATCCCAAGTCCACAAATACCTCAGAGGAGCCATTGAGGAGATCGATGTAAGTGGCTTTTTGGTGAAAAAGGATCAAAATGTTGATTCCATCCCATTTTCCTCCAGGAAGACACAATGAAAGTGTCTTCTGAAGAGGCTTTTTTCCACCCCAAAGCACTACAGAACTGTAATTTAACTCCTTTTTTGCACGTTAGGGACTGTCTCCATGTTTTGGAAGCTTGAGGACAATTTTCCTCAGTCCTAAAACCCTTTAAATTGGTTTATTTGGAACTTCTTTAAAGAATGAATACCAACATTGTTGGATTTATGCCTCTCTTCCTCAGATAGTGAACATCAGGCAAATCCAGGAGGTGTTTAAACAGTTCAAAGTGATTATAAGGTAAGATTGTGGAATTCCAGGATGGTTTGGGATGGAAGGACCTTAAAGCTCATCCAGTTCCACCCCTGCCATGGGCAGGGACACCTTCCACTGGTTGCTCCAAGCCCCTTCCAGCCTGGATTAAAGGTTAAAAGAAGGCGATGGGAATGAGCAGAGTTAATGTGATTTAATCTGGATCACAGTTATGGAAAGTATAAAAATACCCATCAAAAAGCTTCAATATCCAAGAGACCTGAAGGGAAGTCATGGAAAAAGAGAGGAAGAGAGTGGATAAAGATTATGATGGTTGTGGGAAGCGTGGAGGGGGAAGGTGGGGTGTTTGGGGATGAGACCAAGGGGAAAAGGGAGTTTTCTTTGGAAATCTGATGCTGGCAGGATCACAGGTTTTCCCATGTGGAATATGATGCTTCAGGAGCTGTTTTCTCCCCCAGTCAACAGGAGAAAGACATAGAGGCCAAGTTATGGAGCAAATACCTGCTGGAAGACAGGGGGGAGTCCGAGGCTGACTTTGGGTCTGAGGTTGGTGAGGAGGTGGAAGATGAGGAGAAAGAGGACAAGGAGAAGAAGAAGGATAAGGTAATGCCTGGCCCAGAATCCACCTTAGAACTGGCTACTTTGCTGCCAAAATGGGATTTGCCTCAAGTTCAGCTTTTCCCTGTCAAAATCAAACTGAGAAATGATCGTGGGATGGGTTGGGCAAAAAATGTGTGCAGAGCAGAGATGCACCAGTTAATGAAGAGGAATTCCTGTCAGCAGAGGGTAGGCCCATTATCTGACCTTAATAATCTATTAAATGGGAATTAGAATCCCAGAATGGTCTGGGTTGGAAGGGATCCTAAGGATCATCCAGTCCCACCCCCTGCCGTGGGCAGGGACACCTTCCACCAGCCCAGGTTGCTCCAAGCCCTGTCCAACCTGCCCTTGGACACTTCCAGGGATCCAGGGGCAGCCACAGCTTCTCTGGGCAACCTGTGCCAGGGCCTCCCCACCCTCCCAGCCAGGAATTCCTTCCCGCTCTAAACATTCCCCCTGATCCTATAAAATATAAACTAGGAGGTGCCCTGTCTACATCTCACTTGTAAAAGGTGAGGTCAGATCACCTGGCTCTGCTGAGATCCCTCTTTTAATCCTTATAATTTCTGGAGCCAAGGATATGTATCATCCCTAGTCCATAAATCCTGCTGTGGACTCCAACACAGAGGTTTGAATTTCCAGGTCAGGTTGGACAATGGGATGGGAGAGCTCCTGGGGAAGGGCTGCTCAGCTTCCATGGTGCAGACAGATGGTTTCTTCCTTTCTGTTTCCAGGCAGGTGTGGCTGATTTGGATGCTGGTTTGGTGCAGGAAGTGGAAAAGCTGCAGAAAGAGGCTTTAGAGACTGGAACTTCCTCTTCCTCACCTGTTCCTGGGGAGAAGAAGGAAGACAAGAAGAGTGAGGAGCAGATCAAGTGAGTGAAGCACCAGGCAGTTCTTCCTTTTCTCTGATAATCATGGAATCATGGAATTGTCAAGGTTGGAAAAGCCCTCTGAGGTCATCAAATCCAACTGCTCCCCCAGCCTGCCAAGGCCACCACTGTCCATGTCCCCAAGTGCCACATCCACAGGGCTTTGAAATCCCTCCAAGGATGGGGACTCCACCCCTGCCCTGGGCAGCTGTGCCAGGGCTGGACAGCCCTTCCCAGGAGGAATTTTCCCAATATCCAGCCTGACCCTCCCCTGCCACAGCCTGAGGCTGTTCCCTCTCCTCCTGTCCCTTGTTCCCTGGGAGCAGAGCCCGACCCCCCCCCAGCTCCCCCCTCCTGTCAGGGGGTTGCAGAGCCAGAAGGTCCCCCCTGAGCCTCCTTTTCTCCAGGCTGAGCCCCCCCAGCTCCCTCAGCCCCTCCTGCTGCTCCAGCCCCTTCCCAGCTCCCTTCCCTTTCCTGCACACGCTCCAGCCCCTCAGTGTCTTATTCTGTGGGCCCAGAACTGCCCCAGGATTGGAGGTGTGGCCACACCAGAGCTGACACAAACCAGGGGCCATTGGCCTCTTGCTCCCCTGGGCACACCTGGGCTCGTGTCCAGCTTCTGTCACCCACACCTCCAGGTCCTTCTCCAGCTTTCCAGCTGCTCTTCCCTGCTCCTGGAGCATTCCAGGATTGTTGAGACCCAAGGGTAGGACCCAGCACTTGGCAGTGCCCGGCTCTGGTCAGGCAGGGATGGGCAGCCCATGGATGAGGCAGGGAGGGAGCTGGCAGAGGAGTAGGGAAGGAGAAGAGATTTTGGGAGGGAAGGGGGAGCCAGCAAGTCCTGAGCAGAGAAAGATCCTTCAGTTTACAGAAGTAAATCCCTGCTTGGCTCCTTCCCGACATTTCCCCCAAGTCCATGTGTCAGGGATACAGCAGCTCTGGCTCCAGTTCCCTCTGATGAAGAAATTAATTAACCTGGTTCATCTTTTCCACCCTGGCAGGAAGGAAAAACTTGTGAACCCTTCCCTTGAAAGGGATCTGGATGGTTCTGCACCACCAGAAACTCAGGAAGAAAGTCCCACCAAGGATGTGAATGAGGAAGAGGGAGCAAGTGAGCAGGATAGAAAAGATAGTGAGCAAGAGCTCTCCTCAGGGGAGAAGTCCCAGCAGCCCAGGTAACCCTGGAGGGGAGTAGATCCCCCCTCCCAGGTGGTGGTTTCCACTGGAGTGACAGGACTGTGTTCCCTGAGCACAACTCCAGAGCAAACAGCAGGGATTGGGGGATCTTCAGTGCTTGGATGTAGAAATACTGGACAGGAATGGTTTTGGGAACACCCTGAGCACCCAGTTATGTTGTTGTTGGTTGTCACCTCTGTGTGCTTTGAGCTCTGTCCTGGTCAGTTGGACTTTTAATTGGGAAGTCTCTGAAAATTACAGCATTCCTTCCCCTTTGGTTAACAGGAAAAGTGCAAACACCTCATATCCAGCCACAAATTCCCCCCAGAGTCATGGAAATGGGTCCTTACAATTGGAGAATCATGGAATGATTTGGGTTCCAAGGGATCTTAAGGATCACCCAGTCCCACCCCTGCCATGGGCAGGGACACTTTCAGCTATGCCAGGTTGTTCCAAGCCCCATCCAACCTGGCCTTGGACACTTCCAGGGATGGGGCACCCACAGCTTCCCTGGGAAACCTGTGCCAGGGCCTCCCCACCCTCCCAGCCAGGAATTCCTTCCCAATATCCCATCTAACCCTGCCCTCTGGCACTGGGAAACCATTTCCCCTTATCCTGTCCCTCCATCCCTTGTCCCCAGTCCCTCTCCAGCTCTCCTGGAGCCCCTTCAGGCCCTGCAAGGGGCTCTCAGGTCTCCCTGGAGCCTTCTCTTCTCCAGGGGAACCCCCCCAGCTCTCCCAGCCTGGCTCCAGAGCAGAGGGGCTCCAGCCCTGGCAGCATCTCTGGGGCCTCCTCTGGACTCTCTCCAGCAGCTCCACGTCCTCCTGCTGCTGTTCCCAGGGCTGGAGCAGCTCTGTAGGGGGGTCTCAGCTGAGGGGGCAGAGGGGCAGAATCCCCCCCTGCCCTGCTGTGGGATCAGCCCAGGCTGTGGGTTCTGGATATCGGTGTCCCAGGGAAACTGTCCCAGGAGAATTCACTCCTGGAGCACCTCAGCACATTTCCGTGTTCCTCCGTGCCCTCCACACGTATTCAGTGTTCCTCTGAGATCCCTGAATTCCTGTAGCTGGCAGGACAAGCTGCTGCAGCTGCAGCTGCACAAGACACATCCCACAGCAATTCCAGCAGCTCGGAGCTGGCTGGCGGAGCTGGAGCTGTGGCAGTTTGCCCAGTGGCTGTTGTTTACAGCCCTTGGCCAGGATTTTGGCACGGGAACAGCGTCCCACAGTCCTTGAGGAGCTGGAAAATGCCCTTAAGAGGTCAGTCACGGGATGGCAGCAGTTGGAGCTTGGATTTGACCAGGCTGGACTGAGGCATGTGGAGACTCCTGGGTTCCTGGGTTGGAATGAGGTGATCCTTAAGGTCCCTTCCAGCCCAAACCATTCTGGAATTCTATGATTCTACCTTCTGCTCCCAGATCCATCCTGCTCTCCAAGGAGCCTCATGCAGTACAGAGCAGCACCCATGGAGGGTGATGTTTTCCCTCCTGCTGCCCAGAGTGGTTCCTGTTGGAACGAGAGCTGGTGTTCATGGGGGCATCTTGGCATCAAAGCCATTTCATGGAAAAGTTGGGAATGACACATCCCACTTGGAATTCAGGCTTTCTAAGCAGGCAGGACTTCAAAGCCATGGCAGCAGCACTGTGGGGTTGGCAAAGCAGGGAGCTCCAGGGTTTGGTTGGCAGAGGTGGCTGATCCACACTGGGAATCCAGCAGGGAAAGAGCAAAGGCATTTGTTTAACAATAGGGAGGAACAATAGTCATTATTTTTGTGGAAACTCAATCCACTAGAGGCCTGCTTTCCAGGGAATACTCAATTCTGAGGCATCTCCTGAGGAATATGGTGTCTGTGTAAATAACTTTGTTCTGGGAGTATCCTGGGGGACAGTGGGTTTGGAAGTTGGCACGGGAATGATGCCAGGGCACAGCCAGAACACAGAGATCCTCAGAGAAGATCCCATCAAACCATTCCCAAGGATGGTGAGGCACCTTAAATCCTGGAATCAGGTTTGGGGTCCACAGGTACAGGACAGACATGGAGGGGCTGGAGCGTGTCCAGGGAAGGGAAGGGAGCTGGGAAGGGGCTGGAGCAGCAGGAGCAGCTGAGGGAGCTGGGGGGGCTCAGCCTGGAGCAAAGGAGGCTCAGGGGGGACCTTCTGGCTCTGCAACCCCCTGACAGGAGGGGGGAGCCGGGGGGGATCGGGCTCTGCTCCCAGGGAACAAGGGACAGGAGGAGAGGGAACAGCCTCAGCTGTGCCAGGGGAGGGTCAGGCTGGATATTGGGAAAATTTCTTCATGGAAATGGTTGGAAAACATTGGAAGAGGCTGCCCAGGGCAGAGGTGGAGTGCCCATCCCTGGAGGGATTTCAAAGCCCTGTGGTTGTGGCACTTGGGGACATGGTCAGTGGTGGCCTTGGCAGTGCTGGGGTAGCAGTTGGACTTGGTGATCTCGGAGGGCTTTTCCAACCTCAACAATTCCATGATTCCACAGTTCTGTGCCACAGAGCAGAACAAACTGACCTCCCCATGTCTCTGTCTGGTTTCAGCTTCCCCCCGTCCAAGGCAGAGGCGTTTGAGCTGTTTAAGCAGGAGGCTGGAAGTGAGATCAGCCGGATCTTCAAGGAGAACAAGAGCATCCTCCTCGCCAGGAAGAGGAGCAGCAATTCCCTGGCCCAGAGGCTCAACGACATCAAGAGGGAGATGGAGGGAGTCAGGGAGACTCTGGAGGAGAAGAAGCAGAAGCGGTGGCAGGAGGGTGAGTCCCTGTGGCCAGCAAGGATGTGGCAGAGGAATGGAGCTCTTGGCTTCAAGGAATTGTGGGTGGTGAGACCACTAACCCACCACTGCTGGTTGCCAGGGCAGTGGGACAGGCCAGGCTGTCACCTGAGTCCTCCAGCTGAGTCCTCCACACTTCACCTCCCTGAGCTGAGCTGCTCAGGCTTTACACCTGAGGGCAGGGTCAGATGGGATATTGGGAAGGAATTCCTGGCTGGGAGGGTGGGGAGGCCCTGACACAGGTTGCCCAGAGAAGCTGTGGCTGCCCTTGGATCCCTGGAAGTGTCCAAGGCCAGGTTGGATGGGGCTTGGAGCAACCTGGGCTAGTGAAAGGTGTCCCTGCCCATGGCAGGGGGTGGGACTGGGACATCCTTGGGGTCCCTTCCATTCCAAACCATTCCATGATTCTCAGTAGCACTGGTTTAACTGTCCCAAAGCACTGACGAGGATTTAGCCTTTAAATCCTTTCCCACGGCTTCCCTGGGATTTTTTCCATGGGATCCAAGTGAAGCCCTCCTCCAGGCCATCCCCCCTGCAGAGCCCTGTCCCTCCCCTCCCCTTCCCCCTTCACCAGGGACGTTCCTCTCCTTTCCCCCCTCCAGGAGAATATGCCGACGAGCAGGGCCGGGTCATCATCGATGAGGAGGAGTTTTCCCTCATCCTGAAGCTGAAGGAGCTGAAGGAAGAGCACAGGGCTGGTTATGCTGAGCTGCAGGACCTCAAGGCAGAGATCCAGCACTGCCAACAGTTGGTGGATAAGTGCCGGAAGAGGCTCGTCTCAGGTGTGGATCTGCAGGGCCCAGCAGCCTCTGGATAAATCCAGGCTGGAGCATTCACAAGCATCACGGAATCCCAGAATGCTTTGGGTTGGAAGGGACCTTAAGGATCATCCCATTCCACCCCCTGCCATGGGCAGGGACACCTTCCACTAGCCCAGGTAGCTTCAGTCTGGCCTTGGACACTTCCAGGGATGGGGCAGCCACAGCTTCTCTGGGAAATCTATTCCAGTCCCTCCCCACCCTCACAGCCAGGAATTCCTTCCCAATATCCCATCTAATTCTACCCTCTGGCAGTGGGAAGCCATTCCCCCTTGTCCTGGCACTCCAGGCAGTTCCCATTCTCTGTTGTCCTTTTCCCTGTTCCCTTCCAGACCAGATTTTTTTCTTTATTAAGTGACTTTTCTCTTTGACCTGACACTGAATTCCTGCAGATTCTCTCTCCCAAATAATGACACTCTGCTCCTTGGTCACACCAGTAGGGGCAACACTGGGAAAAACCTTTCCACAAGGAATTTAACAACAGTGCTCCCACTGCTGCCCCTGGACCTCATCCTGGGTTTTGTGTAACCGAGGTGGTGGTTGAGGAATTGCCCTGGGACAGGGCTGTGGCTCCAGACTCCAGGTGAATCCTCTTCCCTCTGGGAGTTCCAGGTCCCAGAGTTGCAGCCTTGGCAGGAAGCAGAGCTTGGTCACTCCTCTGCCTGCAGTGGTCCCTGCAAATTCCTGCTGTGTTCCAGGTTTGAACCTGTGCACTCAAACTACCCCTGCTGTATCCCTGGATTTGTCCCCTCTGTGTACGAATGCCGGAGTCCCAAACATGGGGATGTTGTGCACATGGCAACACTTGATTTCCACAAACGTGCCAGGGCACAGCTTGGATCTGTCAGAGCATCCCACGGTGGAGGAAATGCCAGGGACTGTTCCAGGGATATTCAGGGCCAAATCCTGACTTAGCCACTGGTTCCCGTTGGATCCGGGTTTGGCACTTTTGGGTGTTCCAGATGTTTGTTCGAATATCCAAGACTCTCCCTCTCAGGAGTGCAGTGCCTGGGAAATGCCCAGGATTAATGAGGACAGAATTCCCACCTGCTGTGTGTTGTCACGGGCTATTATGGGATGGCAGGCAGCTCTGCTTCAGCCTGTGGGATTGAAACACGAGCCCCTGACATGCTGGCCATTCCAAAGGAATGATCCCGATCCATGGGCTGCAGGAACGGTGCCATCTCGTGGCCAGGGAATGTCCCCAGGAGCAGCCACCACCTCCAGCACCCTTAAATCAACTTTTCCAAGAGTTTAAACTCAAGATCTTGGAATTCTGAGCTCCCCTCTGAGGGTTTAAGAGCACCGAGATCCCGCCTGATCCATAGGCAGGGAGAACCATCCCACTGTTGTCCCTTGGGTCATTCCAGGCTGTTAATGCCCCCTCTTTGCTTTGCAGAGTTTGAGATCTGGTACAACGAGTCCTTCTGTATCCCTGAGGATGTGCTGGAAGCTCTGAGGCCCGGTGGGAGCATCAGGCCTGGAATGATTCCCTTGAACAGGGTCATGTGCCTGGTGAGCTGTCTCTGCTTATCCTCTTTGGTGGAGATGAAGGAATGAGGGAGGAGGAGGAATAGGAGGACCTGGTGCTCTGTGAGCAGAGAGGGACTGTCTGAAGCCACATCCATTTAGAGCCTAAAACAGGACAGTGACTGAGGGACCTGGGAATGTGTGGAATATCAGACATCAGGCAAAGTGCCTGGAGGTGGAGGGTGCTTGGGAGCCTGGTTTCCAGCCTGAGGGATCCAATGTTTGCAGCCAAACTATTGTGTTTCCTTTTGTGGCAACTGAGACTTGGCGAGTTCTCTGCCAGGAACCACCACTTTGGGTGCCCGGGGCTTTCCTGCTCCTGAAAAGGCACATTCCTGGAAAATTCTCATTTCCCAGAATTCCTGCATCCCCCCAGCGTGGGTAGCAGGGCAGGGGGGGATTCTGCCCCTCTGCCCCCTCAGCTGAGACCCCCTACAGAGCTGCTCCAGCCCTGGGAACAGCAGCAGGAGGACGTGGAGCTGCTGGAGAGAGTCCAGAGGAGGCCCCGGAGATGCTGCCAGGGCTGGAGCCCCTCTGCTCTGGAGCCAGGCTGGGAGAGCTGGGGGGGTTCCCCTGGAGAAGAGAAGGCTCCAGGGAGAGCTGAGAGCCCCTTGCAGGGCCTAAAGGGGCTCCAGGAGAGCTGGAGAGGAACTGGGGACAAGGGATGAAGGGACAGGACACAGGGAATGGCTTCCCACTGCCAGAGGGCAGGGATAGGTGGGATAGTGGGAAGGAATTCCTGGCTGTGAGGGTGGGGAGGCCCTGGCACAGGTTTCCCAGGGAAGCTGTGGCTGCCCCAGCCCTGGAAGTGCCAAATCCAGCATGAAAACGTTAAAGAGAAGCTGATGTCTTTAAAATGGTCCTTCATTGAAGCCATGTGTGCTCACACCTTCCCCATTTTCCCTGGAGAAGCCCAGGATGGACATCAGCTGGGAGCACAGCTGAGCTTGGCCATCCAGGACCCTGTGGAATTATCCTGCATGGAAGGGGGACTGTCCTGTGGAAAGTTCTTGGCAGACCATGGCTGAGGGAAGTTTCTTTGGGAAAGCCCCAACCCTTCTCCCAAAGTCCTGCCCAAATGTGCCCATCTAAGGTGAAGGAATGGGAACCTCTCACTTCCAAGGCTTTGGAGATGTGGCAGAATTGACTGGGACCACTTGACTCACGTCTCCAGGTGTGTTTTTCACACGGAATGGGGTCTGTTTTTCCCTGCAGGATGAAGATGAGCAGGACAAGTTTGAGCGGATGCAGGAGACCAACCTGCCGGAGTGCCCGGGATCCACCCCCTTCTACAGGGCCAAGATGCAGATGGAGCAACAGGTGAGCCCAGCTGGGGCAGGGACCATCCCGGGATGGGCTGGGCTGGGAGGGACCTCGAGGACCATCCCTTTCCACCCCCTGCCATGGGCAGGGACACCTTCCACTAGCCCAGGTTGCTCCAAGACCCGTCCAAATTGGAATGGAACCCCCAGAGAGGGCTGGGAGGGTTCACCTGGAGAAGAGAAGGCTCCAGGGAGACCTTGGAGCCCCTTCCAGGGACTAAAGGGACTCCAGGAGAGCTGGAGAGGGACTGGGGACAAGGGATGGAGGGATGGGACAAGGGGGAATGGCTTCCCAGTGCCAGAGGGCAGGGATAGATGGGATACTGGGAAGGAATTCCTGGCTGTGAGGGTGGGGAGGCCCTGGCACAGGTTGCCCAGAGGAGCTGTGGCTGCCCCTGGATCCCTGGAAGTGTCCAAGGCCAGGTTGGACAGGGCTTGGAGCAACCTGGGCTGGTGGAAGGTGTCCCTGCCCATGGCAGGGGGTTGGAATGAGATGATCCTTAAGGTCCCTTCCCACCCAAACTGTTCTGGATTCCATGAAAACATTTCAAAACCAGCTTTTCAGTGCTCAGGAGAATTTCCCAGGATTTGTTGTGCCCTCCTTGGAGCCTGCTGGGATCTACCACCGGCAGAGCAACGCTGGTGTGACGGGGATTTTTCCAGCTTTTCCCAGCACCACCTGGAAAGGCTGGGAAGGGGTTTGGTTTTATTTTTCAGGTAAAAAGCTTTTACAGGTGAGAACTGTGCTCTGAAATCCAAGCTGATCCCTTTGTGTTCCCTGTTCCCAGCAAACCTTTGACAGGACCATGTTGGCCCTGCAGAAAATGCGCAGGAAACCCGGGATCGTCAGGGCTGCCGGGAAGAACAAACCCCCCTCCTTTCTGCACATCGTGTAGCAGGCTGGGCTCAGCCTGGATCCCAGCATTCCCTAAGGAATGCCAGCTCACAAAAGTGCCTCGTGCTTGTGTCCACCATCGATTTGTAAAAATAAACACTGGGAAAATCAAAGCATCCAACCTTTGTGCAGGTTGGGACAGTCACTGGGAATCGATCCCGCTGTTTGCACAGGACAGGAGCCAGGGAGTTCAAACACCCCTGGTTTTCCTGAGCCTCTGGACAACCCAGGCCGCTCCCACCTCCCTCTTTCCTGGTGCTGGAGCCACTGGTCTCCTGGGCTTGTTGCTGTTGGAGCAACAAGTCTTTGCTGGTTGGATCTGCCTGGAGAAGGGAATGAAACAACAGAGGTTAATTTATGGGTAATCATGGAATGGTTTTGATTGGAAAAGCCCTCCAAGATTGAGTCCAACTGTCCCCCAGCACTGCCAAGGCCACCACTGCCCATGTCCCCAAGTGCCACATCCACAGGACTCTGAAATCCCTCCAGGGGTGGGGACTCCACCCCTGCCCCAGGCAGCTGTGCCAGGGCACAGCCCTTCCCAGAAAAGAATTTTCCCTAAAATCCAACCTAACCCTCCCCTTGAGGCCGTTCCCTCTCCTCCTGTCCCTTGTTCCCTGGGAGCAGAGCCCGACCCCCCCCGGCTCCCCCCTCCTTCCAGGGAATTGTGGGAGCCATAAGGTCCCCCCCGAGCCTCCTTTTCTCCAGGCTGAGCCCTCCCAGCTCCCTCAAAATTATGTGGGAAGCTGGAATTATAATGCTGAAATCCCCAAAGTGCTCCATGGCCATCAGGAACATTCCAGTGCCCAAACCAGCAGCAGCCATGGTGGGATCATCCCAAATTCAAGCATCCCAGGTTGGAGGTTTTCCACATGCTCCATTTCCACAGAACATTGGGAAAATTACTAATTCCACAGTGTTCATGTTTGGTTCTATTCCCATAACAGCACTTGCTTCCCAGAAGAGTGTCGGAGAACAGCCCAGAAATCACCTTTCCTTTGGAATGATCTATTTCCAAAGGCTCATAAAGCTGCTGGAAATTCAACTCAGGCTGGATTTCCCAAGAAAACACTTCCACACAATCAGAGCTAAGCCTTTCCTTTGTCCATCCACCCCTCTCCTGCTTCCCACCCAATCCCTGTGGGTCCCTGCTGCCCGTGCTGTGCTCCCAAATCTGGGAAAATCCTGAAAAATCCCAATACTGGAAGCTGCAACTGTGTTTTGGAGGCTCCTGTGTGAGCGGGAAGGTCCTACTGCATCCCAAAAGCAGGTGGGTCTCCTGGGCTGAGCTCCCTGGAGGAGCTTTCCCAGGGTTTGGGAAGCTGGGAAATGACCTGTGAAAGGAAAAGAGGGTTTTTAGGGTTTTTTGGGACATTTCTCTCTGAATATCCCAGGGATCCCCCTCAGCCTGGGGGCAGGAACAGCCCCGGGAACATGGTTCCAGGGGTGCCAGTATCCAGGCTGTGATCCCAGGGTGTGATCCTGGGGGTGCCCATGATCCTGGAGGAGATCCCGGGCTGCCAATGATCCCTGTGTTCTGGGAATTCCAGAGGTGTTGGTGTCCTGTGGTGCCAGTGTCTGGGGGTGTGGGTGATCCCGGGGGTGATCTGGGAGTGCTGGTGATCCTGGGAATGATCCATGGGGTGTGGGTGATCCCAGGGCTGCTGATACTGGACTGTGGATGATCCTGGTGTGCCAGTGTCCCAGGGTATGGGAGGTGCCAGTAAGGCAGATCATCCCAGATTCCTGGGGTGCTGGTGTTCCATGGGTGATCCAGGGGCCTGGTGATCCCTTGGCTGATCCTGGTAATCCCAAAGGTGACACCAGTGAGATCCTGGTGTGGTCCTGGGGAGATCTCAGTGATCCTGGGGGTGATCCCAGGCTGATGCTGAGGAGATCCCAGGAAGATCCTGGTGGTTCCATGAGTGATCCAGGTGCAGCCCCGGTGATCCCAGCAGTGCTGCAGCTTGTCCAGCTGTGATCCTGGTGATCTCCCATCTGATCCCAGTGAGATCCTGAAGATTCCAGGGGTGATCCCAAGGACATCCTGTGCCTGGTCCTGGTGTGGCCCTGGTGATCCTGGGGGTGATCCCAGTATGGTCCCAGTGATCCTGGGGAGATTTTGGTGATCCTGT
>NW_020885126.1:62527-73416 GCF_003945725.1 Corapipo altera
CCCGGTGCCGCTGTATATGTCGGTGTGTGTCCCTGTCCCGGTGCCGGAGCGCGCCGCGGCCGCAGCGGAGCTGCGGGAGGAGGAGCCGCGGCCGGGGCGGATCGCGGCGGGGCCGGGCCGGGCTGGGCGCGGGTGGCGGGGGGGCCCCGCCGGACCATGTGAGGAGCCCCGACGGGGCGAGCGGGGCCTCCCCGGCCAGGGGGCACTTGCGGAGCCCCGCGCCCGCCCACCCACCATGGGGGATTTCTACGACCCGGAGCACCCCACGCCGGAGTAAGCGCGGGCCCTGCGCGGCCTCGGGCCCGCCGGCGCCGGGCAGCGCCGGCCGCGGGCAGCCGGGACGCTGCCCCTTCCCATTCCCCTTCCCTTCCCCTTCCCCCTTCCCTCTCCTACACCCCTTCCCTTCCCCTTCCCCTCTCCCCGTCCCCTTCCCTCCGCTCTCCCTCCGGCCCGGGGTAGGCCGCACATCCCCGGCCTTGCGTGATGGCCGCGGCCGGGGCGGGCGCGGGGCGGGCGGGCAGCGCGGGGCGGGAGCGGCCGCGCCGGGGGCGGCGGGGCGGGGGGGGGAGGGGGGCGCGTCGTTTCCTTCCCTGTGTCCCCCTTTCCCGGTGTCCCCCCTCTTTCCCTGTGTCGTCCTTTCCCTGCCCCTGTCCCTGTCCCGTCCCTGCCCGGGGGAGCGCGGGGGGAGCCGGGCGGAGCGTGCGGACGTGTCCCGGCCTCCCCGCGGGGCCATTTTTCACCACCACCTTTATTATTGTTGTTATTACTATTAACATTATTTTTTCCCGCTTAGCGAGCCCC
The DNA here is from genome assembly GCF_003945725.1 of Corapipo altera. NCBI lineage: Eukaryota > Metazoa > Chordata > Aves > Passeriformes > Pipridae > Corapipo > Corapipo altera. Next base: position 63,329 of record NW_020885126.1, read on the forward strand.
GTCTTGATTTTACGCCTTGAATCCTGCCCGGCCCCGGGCGGCCCCTGCCCTGACCCCATTTTCTGCCAGGAGGAAGGAGCCAGGGAAGGGGGAGCAGTTTAATGGCCGGGAACTCTGGTTCTCTTCTGGATGGGGAATTTCTCCAACACACCCCCTTTATCCCGCCAGGGCCTCCGGCTTTATCGCCTCTCCTGAGCAAAGTCACTCCTTCCCCGCTGGATTTCTCGCCCCCCCCTCCCCCCCCCCCCCCCGCCTTTTCCTGCTGGTTCTCAACGCTATTTTTACATTTTTAGACTTCCCTGGCAAAGCATTCGGGGGCTCCGTAAACTTTGCCGGCTCTGGAGCAGACACCTGGCACGGAGCCCCTCCCCGTGCAGTGGTGGGATTGGAGGAAAAGCTAAAAATAGTGGGTTTTTTGAGCAAACAGAGCAAACCTTTTCTGAGCGGGTTCTGGCTGTGCCCACCTGGAGCAGCTGAGGAACAGCTTCCCCTTGTTCCAGTGAAACGGTGCTGGTGGCTGAGCCGTCTGAAATTAGTGGGAAATGGAGGATTTGATTCAGAATCCAGGCTGTGTTTTGCTCCTGGGGCGGGAGAACCTGGAGTAAAGCCTGATTTGCTTCAGCTGAGCCCTGGGGGGGAGTGACTGTCCCCTTCCCGAGGGACCCTCTGGGTCCAAAGGACTCTCCAGTCGAGCCCAAAAGTTTTGTCCTAATTTAGGTATCTCACCTTTGAAGTCTGGAGTGTTGGGAGGGATCCTGGCACCGTGGGCTGGACTGGCACGTGGGATTTGGGATCCCAAAGCATCCGGGTTGTCTCATGTTTGTTGTCCGAAAATGTCCAGTGGTGCTGACCTGGGCTGTTGGGTGGAGCTGGAACGGATTCCCTGACGGCTTTCTGAAGGAATTACTAATTAATTGGCCTGATTTTGGGGTTTCCTCGGGGTGTCAGTTCCGTGTTGGGGCTCGGGAAGTTTTCGGGAGTGTCCTGGTGTTTTTAGGAGTTGTGTTTCCCCGTCCCTGCCACGAATCCCGGTGTTCCTGATGTGTCTGTGCCGTGTTCCTTAATGCTGTGTCTTAATTTGGGGGTGCTCTTCCCAGCACAGGAGCTTTTCCCTGGAGAAGAGGATTATTTGGGATTACTAGGTCGTTAGAAATGTCCCAGGATGTGTTGGGTATTTGGGAAGAGTGGAATTAGAACCAAACCCCAGTGGCTGTGGGATGTGCTGCTGGAGACTGTGGCTTTCCCTATCCTGTGCCTGCTGGGGGGTGGGATGAGGAGGGGTGTACTCAGTTTGTTTTTTGGGATGAGTTGCTGTTGGAATTGCTTGGAGAGTGTTGGGCAGAGCCTGGTGGTGAGAATGGAGCCTGGGAAATCATTGGGCTCAGCCTTGTTTTCCTGGAAATTATTCCCTGGATTTGGAGCGACCTTCAGGATCATCCAGTGCCACCCCCTGCCATGGGCAGGGACACCTCCCACTCTCCCAGGTTGCTCCAAGGCCCATCCAGCCTGGCCTTGGACACTTCCAGGGGTGCTGCTGGGCTGGAGCTCCGCGCTGGCCGGAGGAGGTGGATGTTGAGCCGGGAGCTGAACGATGGATGTACATTCCAATGGCTTTTACTGGAGTTCTCCTGTTGGGAAAGAAGCTCTGTCCGGCTTTTCCCTGGTCGGTCGCTCTCCGTGTCCATTGTCAGCCACAGCTTGGATTCCTGAGAACTTCAGCTTCCAGCAGAACCTCAAATTTGGGCCAACTTCATTCCCAGAGCTTGGAGCCACCACCACACTCCACATGGAGCTTCTCCTTGGAGCTGCCTGATGCTGGCCTGGACCTGCTTAGAATTCCAGGATGGTTTGGCTTGGAAGGGACCTTAAGGATCATCCAGTGCCACCCCCTGCCATGGGCAGGGTCACCTCCCACTAGCCCAGGTTGCTCCAAGCCCCATCCAGCCTGGCCATGGACACTTCCAGGGATGGGGAGCCACAGTTTCTCCAGGAATCCTGTTTTTGATGGATATTTGATGGATGTTTCTTGGTGCTGTTGCTTCCTTGAAGAAGATTCCGAGATCGTCCCCGTCCACTGCATCCCGAGGGTGGAGGAACCTCTTGGACAGGTGACATGTTGGTGATGTCATCTCATGGAGTCGAGACCTCCAAGGATTTCTTTCCCTCACGTCCTTGTGTTATGACAGAAAATCCTTTTTTCCACCAGGGAGCCCTTCCCAGTGGGAATTCGGCTCCGTCCTGGGGGGAGATGGTTTTCCAGCCGTCCCGCCGGGGATGCTGGTGGGGCTCGGTGTGTCCACGGGTGGTTTGGAGGGGTTGGGATTCAGGATCAGACCATTGGAATGTTCCACTGGTTTTGTTAACGTGACCTGATACGGATTCAGACAGTTTGGAATTCCAGGTTTTTGGTTGTGGCCGTTCCCAAGGTTTTTTTTGCTGTTCTTTGGAGCTGTGGAGACTCCAGGGCTGTTCTGTGTCGGTGTCACTTTGGGTCTCAGTGGTTTTTTTTCTTCCTGTGGGAATCTGGATTCTATTTTCTGCTTTTCCCTAAGGAAAACCATCCAGGAGGTTGATTCCCTCAGCTCGAGCTCCTGGAAAATGTGCTGTGGTTAAAGGCCCAAATTAGATCCATGGGTGTGTCCTGATCCACCTGGGAGGCAAAGGTTGCATTTTCCACCTGCATTCCCTTGGAATGCTGCTCCCCTTTATTAGCCATGATCCCATGGGATGTGAAGGGGAGAAGGGAAAGGGAGAGACTTGGCTCTCGCTGGATCCAAGGAGTTTCCAGCTCCGTGTTCCTGCTTTACTGTGTCTGAAGAGCTGGATTATCAAAGGAAAACTCTCTCTATGTGTTTGAATTTGGGAGCCTGAGTGGGGAATTTGGGAACCTGGCCCCGGACACTTCCAGGGATGGGGCAGCTGCAGCTTCCCTGGGAATCCTGTGCTTGGATCTGCTGCTGGAATTCTAAACAGACTTTGTTTGGGTGGATATTTGGAAGGGAAGAGAGGATTTATAAACACCTGGACATTGTTCCTTCCAGAACTTTAGGACTCCTTGAGGAAAAGTCCTGAGGAAGTCCCAGTGTGGCTCTGGTTGTTGGAATGTTGGTCGGACACTTCCTAAAAAAGATTTTCTTTTTCCTTTTTTTCCGTCTTTTCCCATTTTTTTAGGGGGTAAGCTTCCCTCAAATTGCTCCATCCCTGCAGCTGCATCTCAGCTTTTTGGGATCCATCCCAGAGGCTGCAGTTCCTGGGAGATCCCAGGGAATGTTTTGGATCAGGAGCTGAAATTCAGGAGAATGTGAGCCAGGAGTCAAAACTGGCTCCATCATTTTAATGGGAGAGGAATCCCTTGGGCTGGATCGGGAAGGAGCCGGAGCCTGGGGAACACTCCATGTGGATCCCTGTTTTCCAGTGGATTCCCACTGTCTTTCCCCCCATTGCTCCAAGATTTTCCAGCTTTCTGAGCATCACTTTGAAATTCCATGATTTCCTTCCTGAAATGCACCAGCAGCTGGGAATCCAAAGTGTGTCATTCCCGGGGTATTTTTTTTCCAACTTTTTGCGTGGAAATCCAACAGGAAAAACTCCGGAGCCTGGTGCTTGGTGTTTCCCTTCACAACCAATTCCCAGCCTGGAATTTTAGTGCCAATTCCTGGTGTAAAGGAGCAGGAAGGAGCTTTATTTTCTTTTATGGATTTGAGAGCAATTCCCAGAATATTCCCATTCCCACCTTAACCTGCCAGGCAGAATTGTAGGAGGTTTGGAATGTGATTTTGGGGCTGGGAAGTGTCTTCCTGTTAAATTTGGGATGAGTTTGGGGTAAGAATGGGATATTTTGGGCTTGGATATGGGGAATTTTGGGAATATTTGGAGCTACACGTGTGGGAATTAAGGGGTGACCTGGTGAAAAATACACGGAAATTCCATGGGTTTGCCTCAATGTGAAGCTTGTAGGACACATCTTTGGGAATTTGGGGATGGAGGGGACAGGATTACTCCTTCCAGCTTCATTTCTGGGAGCAAGGGAATGTTGGGAATGGGTTGGGAATGGGTTCCATGTGTCTGACTTGGGTCTGGCAAGCCCTGGAACAGAGAGAATTCCTTGTTTTCCAGGCATTTTTTGAGGGTTAGAGGGTGAAAAATACACGGAAATTCCATGTTTTTGCTTCAATGTGAAGCTTGTAGGACACAATTTTGGGAATTTCAGGATGGAGAGGACAGGATTGCTCCTTCCAGCTTCCCTTTTGGGGCCAAGGAGATGTTGGGAATGGGTTCCACATTTCCCAATCCGTCCCTGCGAGCCCCAAACCAGAGAGAATTCCTTGTTTTCCAGGCGTTTTGGGAGCCAAAGGTGCAGTGCCAGGGGGGTGAGGATAAACTCAGGGCTGGAATTTGCTGTCCCAAGGAAAACCCCTGGGGATGGGGATACCTGATGGAGGGGAGGAAATTCCAGGTTTTACCTGGACCAGGAAGCCAGGGGGTGGGAGGAGATGTGCTGGAGCCCAGGGGTCCTTCCCAAATCCCTCCCTTTGGAGGGAGGGGCGTGGCCTTGCTGCTCCTGGAGGGTTTTTTTCCCTGGTTTTTAGCACAAAGCCCAAATTCCCCAGGAATTGGCTCAGCTCAGGTGGAGCCTCAACAGCTCCAGGTGCTGGGAATGAGTTGGGAATGAGTTGGGAATGAAGCCCCATCCCGGTCCCTGGTAACAGCAACTGTAAGTAAATGGAATTTTCCTGATTATCCTTGTTATTATTCTAAAATTCCTCGAGTTTTCAGCTTCCTTGACTCTTCTTGGAATTCTTTTCTTGCTCCCAAATGAATTTTAACTTAAATTGAGCAATTTAAAAAGAGCAACTTGAAAAGAAAAGCAACTTTAAAAAGCAGCTTAACCAGAGGAATTTTCCTGTGCAGGGATTGTGTGGGAAAGGATTTGGGAAAAACTTAAAAGATGGATTTTTTTTCCCTACTTTTCCCCACTAATTCTTAATCCTAAAAGTGGCTTTTGCTGGAAGGAGGAATGTTTGGTTGTGGTTGGACTGTGGTGGTGCCTCTTGGGGGGGTCACAGCAAAGTGTCCATGGGCTGGAAAACATGGAAAGGAATAGAATTGGGATGGTGAGGGGAGATAAAAAATGTTGGGAATGGGGATAAGCAGCTGGGGGGGAGGTGTTGAAGCTGTGGAATTGAGGCTGAGCTTTAAGCCAGGCCTAACCCTGGTTTTAGGAAGGTTTTAATTTGAGTTAGAGATTGAATTAAAAATTGTTAATGGGGGGGGAAATAGGGAGGGAAATAATGTCCTGGGCAGCTCTGATCCCAGGAATGCTGCTCTGATCCCAGGAAAGCCCCTCTCCCCTGGCTAAAGCTGCTGTGGAGCTTTGGGTTTAATGTGGGTTTGTGGTTTCTTGGTGCAGTTCCCCTCTGTCCATCCCACCCCTGGTTTTCCAGAGGGAAAAATCCATCTCAGACCATCCTGGAGATGCTAAACTGCATTTCTGTGTCAGATCCAGGCCTGGATGGACCCAGGGATGGGCCTGGGTTTTAGGATTTAATTGCATCAAGGCGGGAAAACTCAGTTTAAAATTCCCTTTTTCCTGTGAGACGATTCCTTGGATGGCTCTTTGTTCCTGCTGAGGGGAAGGGAGGGGGTTTGGGGCAGGGATTACCTGGGAAGTGATCCCATTTCCATGACACTGCTGGGAAGTTGTTGACTCCAAAAGCTGCTGCTGGAATGTCCTTCCCTGCTCCCAGAGGAGGAGGAGGAGGAGGAGGGGGAAGCTTTCCAGGGAATGCTGCAGAGCCAGGAGCTGTGGTTTGGAGTCCAGGTGTGGATTTGTTCCCTCTGTTTTTGAAACCATCCCTTTTCCATATCCATCCTCATCCTCACCCTTCCATCCTCATCCTTTCCCTCCTTGTGGCAGGTGAATCCCTTTCCCAGCTTTCCTGGGAGTTCTTGATTGCTTCCAAACTTCATTCCTTCCTCAGATATTCCCTACTCTGAGCAAAAAGGGGAAAGCAGGATTTGGGGGGAGTATGGGAATTCCCAGAGATTTTGGGGAAGGAGCAGGGTCCTTTATTGGAGCAGGAAACTGGATATTTTCTTCTTAACTGGACCTTTTTCCTGGAGAATTCCCAAAATGCTGGAATTCTGACACATAAAGAATGAAATAATTGATAAATGAGGTCACTCCCCGTTTTTATAAATGAAAGGATAAATCCTGATTTTCTATGGATTCAGCTCCTTCTTTCCCTGGAATGTCCAATCCTCCCTTTTCCTTCATATTCCAGCCCGGGACAAACGGTGTCACTTCCCCTGCTCCAAACTTCCAGCCCCAAAACCTCAGGGAAAATGTATAAAGCAGGAAATGGGGATTTTGGGAAGCAGGATTTCAGGGATGTGCTGCAGGAAAAGGCACCTTGACCTCATTTTCCAGAGAGCTCGGCTGGAATTCCAGCTTCCATTTAAATAAGATATTTTATAGGGATTTCCCCCCTTCCTGTGTGTCCTTTTACCTTTCCTCTCTCCATGTTTGTTTTTTTTTTTTGGGAAGCAGCAGGATTTCCTGTTAACTTCCCAACTTTTCTTCTGATTGTACATTATCCATATGCAGAGCAGGATTTCTGGGAGCAGGGACACTTTGGGATATTAAATCCCAGTGCTCTGCACAGATTTCCCAGCAGTTCATCCCAGTCTTCCATGAATCCCAAGGGCAGCTGCACTTTTATCCTTGTTTTTCATCCCACATTTGGGATTATTGAACCCAGTGGGTGATGGCTCTTCAGGCCTGGGAGTGTTTTAGGAAATCCTTCAGTTCTGAGGGTGGGAGTTGAGGGGAAATTTAGGGATATTGGGAAGGAATCCTTGGCTGGGAGGGTGGGGAGGCCCTGGCACAGTTTTCCCAGAGAAACTGTGGATGCTTCATCCCTGGAAGTGTCCAAGGCCAGTTAGAGCAACCTGGGCTAGTGGAAGGTGTCCCTGCCCACGGCAGGGGGTGGGAATGGGATGATCCTTTAGATCCCTTCCATCCAAACCATGTGGAATCCCAAGATTGAGAGCAGCAGAGAGGGAATTCCGTCCCCAGCATCCAGGGATTTCATCTCCAGCATCCAGGGATTTCATCTCCAGCAGGATGGTGCAGAATCCCAGGGATGCAACCCCTTCCTCCGAGGTGAAACCTGCCTGGAAAATTCCTTTGGGGCTTCAGGATCTTGTTGGGATAACAAACTGACCTTCTGCTTTCCTTCCCCCTGCTGTGGATGAAGGTGATCCATGGAATTCCATCTGCATCCAGACATATTTTTGGCTCACCCAACCTGAGCAAAACAGGTTAAATCCCATTTTAGGAAGTTGGGATTTAACTGCTGAGGTTTTGCATTTTGTGCCCTTTTTTCGGGCAGCAAAGGGCTTTCAGGTGGATCCGTGTGAATTCCTGAGCTGAATTCCTGCTGGGAATGGGCCTTTTCAGCCTCCCAGGGCTGTTAGTCTGCAGATAGGGAGATAAGAAAACCTTGAGGCTTCCAGATTTTCCTCTTTTAAGGAGAAGAAAAGTTAAGAAACTGGGGTATAAGGGAGGTGAGGCTCGGAAAGTTTTGTCTTTTAGACTTTGGAATCCTGATTTGGAATTTTTTTGGCTCTTTAGCATAAGGAAAACTTGACTAAAATTCAGATTATTGGGTGGGATACACCTTAAAAATGGAGGTTTAAGCTCCCAGGAAATGCTGGAGCTGCCTTGTAATTAAAATTGATCTTTAATTTATATTAACATTCCCATGACAAAACTGAGATGTTTCCAGGAGTGGAAATACAGAATAACTAAATAAATATAATAAAAAAGCATCAATAGAATAGAATAAATAATAAGAATAATAAATACAACAAGATATAATTTATAGTAAGCAAATAAATATAATAAACCATTCATTTTCATCCCAGATTTTTCTGTACCTGCACAGAACAAGGTGCAGCCACTGGGATTGATCCCAACCTCTGGAGCTGGAAAACTGCTGGAAAACATCTGGGATGGATCCCCAGCTCATGTTCCATGTCTCCTGCCCAAGCTCCTGAGTTTAATTACCTGTTTCCCAATATTCAGCTACTGAAATCTGTATTTTTATGTATAACTGATGTTATTTTTTAAAGGGAAATATTTCCTTTTGGGGAATAATTTTGAGGAATAATTTTTACCAATTTTAAGAATAATTTTTTGAATTTTAGTAATGATAATAATAATTGTTAATAGTAGTTAAAATGTAATTATTGACATCTGTTCGTTGTAATCCTGGGCTGCACCTGGTTATGGGAAGTCTTGGAAATCTTCATGGAATTGTTTAGGTTGGAAAAGACCCCGAAATCACCCAATCCAGCGTTTCTGTTGGATCTTGTTTTGACTCCACTAAACCTCAAAATTGAACCCCCAAAATCCGGGACCGTCGAGAGCAACGGATTCCTGGGAGTCTAAAATTCCACCTTTTGGGAATTTAAAATGGAAACCTCCTTTTAGGTGTTCATTCCAAGTCCAGGAACTGCCCTTGGAGGGCTCCTGAGCTCCTGCATCGGCTGGATTCGGAATTCCAGACTTGGCTCACCCCATTAAATCTCGTGTGCTCCAGGGGCTGGAACTTGGCTCCTGTTTCCTCCCTGGAATAATTTATAACCTTTTAATCAGCTTTGGCAGTTGGGTGGGAGCCCTGGAAAATATTCCTGTGGGAATTGCTTTTTTCCAGTTTTGAATTTTTCTCCTAATTCCCAGTGGATGGTGGTTTAAATGGGACACGGTGGTTCCTGTGTCATCACCGCCTTTGGGTCGCTTGGAATCCAAAAACTTTGGCTTTTTCTTCTGGGAATTGATATTTCTGGATCAGTTGGTGCTTGAGGGGAAATCTGGGAACGTTTCTGCGGGAAATCTTTGGTTGTGACACCAAATTGTGGCTCAAAAGTGACGAAATGGAGCAAAATTCCGATGAAATGGAGCAAAATTCCAGCTCTAAGCTGTTTGGAGCTGGTGAGGGATTTTAGGATCTCTGGTAGGTCCCTGACAGAGATGGGTGAACTGTCCGTGTCTTGGTTGAGTTGTCTTGGGAGGACCAAAAAACTCCTGGAATCTCTCCCAGGAATTGAGCAAAGCAGGGACAGAGTCGTTGTGTTCTTCCTTCTCCTTCCTTGTGTGGAGCGGAGAACCTGGGAATTGTGGAAAGCTGGGCTTTCCCCTTGGTTGGGGTGAAGAGAATGGTCCTAATTAATTAATTGATGAGCTTTGAGCTGCCAAAAGACTTGGCATTAATTGATTAATGGGCTTGATTACTTGATTAATGAAGCATCATCATCAGGGCAAATATCCAGGGCTGCGGATCCATGAGACCTCCCGAAGTATCTTTAATTCCTCCTTAATCTTTTCAATTCTTAAGGAAAATATTAAAATCCAAGGAACCCCAAATGCAACTCTTTAAGTCCTGTTTTTGAGATGTTTCATACCCTCAGTTCTTCTCCAATGTGTTGGAATAACTCTTGGAATAACCTTCGGAAGACGCTGCCGAGCCGATGGTTGGCTCCGAAAAGGTTTGCTCTGTCCAAATCCACCTGGAATTTTCCAATGTGGAATTTTTTGAGCCCTCCTGTGCTCCTCTGCAGAGGTGGATTTGTGTCTGTGGGAGGGCCAGGGGGGGCTGGGGGGTTGGTGTCCCCTCACTCCCCGTCTCCGGGTCCGTCCCATCCCAGACCTGGGGACCGAACGTTCCATTCCGTGTGTCTCCTGGTGTTTACTCCTGATTTCCTGTTTCTTTTCCATGTTCCCTCGGCTCGGTGACAACAGAGAAGAAGAAAATGAGGTGAGTGGAACCAGATCCTTCCTTGGTGACGCCGGAGCCCAACCTGGGGCTGGTCTGGCCAAGGGATTCTGTAGTTGGGAGCAACCAAGGGGCTGGATAAAGCAAATGGATGTTTTTCTGGGATTCCTCTGGTTAAATTTTTTTATAATTTTAATAATATTTTTAATTTCAGTAACTAGAGGTATTCATACCAGTGGATTATTATTATTATTATTATTATTATTATTATTATTATTATTATTATTATTATTATTATTATTATTATTA
>NW_020885126.1:73426-103399 GCF_003945725.1 Corapipo altera
TATTATTATTATTATTATTATTATTATTATTATTATTATTATTATTAAATCTTTAATTTTTAATAATTAAAAATACTAATTTGGGGGAATAAGAAAAAAATTTGGGAAGAAGGGAAGTATTTCCATTTGAGGAATAATTTTTGGCAGTAGTTTTAAAATTTTAATAATACTACATTTTTTATTATTATTATTAAATCTTTAATTTTTAATAATTAAAAATACCAATTTGGAGGAATAAGGGAAAAATTTGGGAAGAAGGGAAATATTTCTGTTTGGGGAATAATTTGTGGCACTAATTGAAAAATTGTAATAATACTACATTTAAATAGATTATTATTATTATTGTTGCTGTTATTAGTAATTTTTGGGAATAAGTGCAAAATTTGGGAATGATTTTTAATAATTTTGATAATCTTTAATTTTAATAACTGTAATGTATTAATATTATTTAAAGCTGTTTTATTATTATATTTTTAATTTAATTTTTCATAATTTTATATAATTTTAAATACTAAATTTTGGGGGGAAATTTGGGAAGCAGGGAAATATGTCCTTTTTGGGAATATTTTTCTGAATTTTAATAAGAATTTAAAAATTGTAATAATTAGAATAATAAATATTAATATTGTTGTGAGACAGTCGGGGTGGGAGGATCTCATTTCCAAGCTGGACATGTGCTTTTTCCCCAAGGTTTTAGGTACCCTTCTAGCCATGGAAGTTGTTTAAAATCATCCCTGAAATATCCCCACACAAAGAACACCCATTTTTACAGAATACTTTGGATTTCTGCTTCCACTTTTCCCACACTGAGTTAATTTGCTGCCAAAATTCCAATTGGATGTTGGGTTGGGATGCCAAGATGAGTCACGTGGAGACCACGACAAGGTTTTCACACTTGAAAATCAATCCCAGGTGTCAAAAAAGAGGATTTTTTTGTAATCTATGATGTCTCAGGGTGCAAAAAACCCCGGGGTTTCCAATCCACCACCATCTTATTTAATGATTTATTCCGGTGCCTTGAACCTGGAAAACCCTGGATTGTTTTCCATGAGTTAAAGGATAACGGAACACTTAATAATTCACAGTGGGAAGCTGCTGCTCCTGCCAAAAATGTGGCCATGGCAAAGTTATGGGAGCAAAACCTGGCTTGGAATGGTTCTGATATGACTCCTTCCATTGGAATTATGCTTCCCACACAACATGGAATTACAGAATTCCCAGAGAAGCTGTGGCTGCCCCATCCCTGGAAGCATCCAAGGCCAGGTTGGAACCACCTGAGACAGTGGCAGGTGTCCCTGCCCATGGCAAGGGGGTGGAATCAGATGATCCTTAAGGTCCCTTCCAACTCATACCAGTCTGTAATTCCATAAAATTCAGATTTATGGGGATAAACCCTGTTGACAAAGACACCTTTTCCAACAGTGCCACACCATTCCCCGTCAGGGATCTCCTTCCCGGGACACAGAGGAACCCTAAGCTTTAAAACAGGTGGGGAAACCCACAGATGGATAAATAAACGGTGCTTTATGCTCCGGAAAATTCCCAGTTTTGGGACTGCAAGGTGCTGAGGGAGATCCTGGCAGGAGGCAGCCGAAAACTCCTGGTTGGAAGGACATGGAGAGTGTTCCACCCAGAGGTGACAGAGGCATCGAGCACCACTGGATCCTGCTGGGAATTTTTGGGGGTTTAATTAGTGCTGGTCTGTGGCTGAGCCTGGAAACTTGTTGGGAATTAGTGGTGACTGGGATAAGGCTGTTGGAGGGAGGTGGGAAAGGACAGAGTTTGAGTGGGAAGGATCCCTAAGGGTCATCTCATTCCATACCCTGCCATGGACAGGGACACCTTCCACTAGCCCAGGTTGCTCCAACCTGACCTTGGACACTTCCAGGGATCCAGGGGCAGCCACAGCTGCTCTGGCAAATCCATTCCAATCCCTCCCCACCCTCCCAGCCAGGAATTCCTTCCCAATATCCCATCTAACCCTGCCCTCTGGCAGTGGGAAACCATTCTCTGTGTCCTGTCCCCCCATTCCTTGTCCCCAGTCCCTCTCCAGCTCTCCTGGAGCCCCTTTAGGCATTGGAAGGGTCTCTCAGCTCTCCCTGGAGCCTTTTCCAGTCCTGGGAGGCTGCGTCCAGGCAGAGTCTCCTGAAATGTGGAAACAAACATCTCTAAAGCTGAAAATGCAGGTATTTTTTTAAAGCGCACAAAAAACAGCGTTTTGTCCTCGATTAACTTTGTGAGTTGAACTCCATCTCTTTTTTAAAAAATCAAAATTAAATGTTAGAAGGACTTTCACTTTGGTCATTAATGAGTCAGTTAAAAAGCCTCAGCCCAAACCCCAGAGGAGGTTTTGTTCCAACTGGAAGTGCCCGAGGAATCGATTGTGTCCAGGACAGATCTGGTGCCGAAGGCAGAGCCGGGGTGTCCATTTCTCTTTGATCAGCATAAAAAATTCACCAGGTGAAAGAAAATACTGTTAAACCCCAAAAAACCCTCAATTCCTCCAACTTCTTCTTCTTTTCCTCCCACAGGGCAAACCCGAAACGGTGCCGAGAGCTGGTTTTATCAAAGGCCCCGTGTTCAAAGGTGTCGCTTCCAGTCGCTTTCTGCCCAAGGGCACCAAAACCAAGGTCAACTTGGAGGAGCAGGGAAGGCAAAAAGTGTCTTTCAGCTTCAGTTTAACCAAGAAAACTTTGCCCAATCGATTCCTGAGTGGACTCGGAAACGAGAAACAAAATGAAGCTCCCAACCCTCCAGTTCCCCTTCCCACTGATTTTAACCCCAAAACCAAACCAGACCTGGGTGACGCCGCCGGTTCGGCCGAGGAATCTTCGCCTCCGAAACCGAAGGTAGAACTGGGGAAGATTCATTTTAAGAAACACTTACTCAGTGTCACGGCGAAACCGGCACTGGCTCCAGCAGCGACGGCACCGCCACTGGGAGCAGAGCCGGTGACCTTGGCTGTGGAATTCCCTCCCACGCCGCCGCCTCCGCCGCCTCCTCCTCCACCGCCGGCACCGGTCCCTGCGGCCACGGCTCTGCCACAGCCGGCGGTGACGCCGATGTCGACGCCGCTGCTGTCGCCGCCCGTGGAAGCCGAAGCCCCCGCGCCAAAGGAGCCGAACCACGCGGCGCCCAAGGAGGCCCCGGAGCCCGAGGCCAGGCAGGACGCAGGATCGCGCGGAACGGAGGAACGTGTCGCCCAGAACACACCCGAGCAGCCGGAGATGACCCCACAGAAGGAAGATTCCCATATTGGGAAAGAGGAGGAGGTTTCTGATGGCTCCAAGGGTGCTCCGGTGTGCTCCCGGAGACAGGGGGTGAAGAGGAAGTTCTCCCAGTCCGACGGCGCACCGCAGGGCTCCGAGTCCGACGAGGATTCGGTGAGGACATCGTCCAGCCAGCGCTCGCATGAGCTGAAGGTCTCCAGCACGGAGAAGGAGCGAGATTCCAGACGGAGCTCCGCGTCCCTCCGAGGCGACGACCTGGGGAAATCCTCATCACGCTCCAAGTCAGACAGGGATGAGAAGTACTCGAGCTACTCGAAGTCGGACAGAGACTCGCGGTACTCATCCTCCCGCTCACGCTCCGACAGGGACAGGAGGCGAAGCCGGTCTCATTCCCGCTCCCGGTCCGACCGCAGCTCCCGCACCAGCTCTTCCTACTCGAGGTCGGAGCGCTCGCATTACTATGAGTCTGAGCGGCGGTACCATCGGAGCTCCCCGTACAGGGAGAGGTCCAGGTATTCCCGTTCCTACGTGGACAGGGGCCGGGAGAGCTCGGACTCGGAGGACGAGTACAGGAGGACACATTCCAGATCGAGCGACTCCCGGCGGACGTCCTCCCACTCCTCCTCCTCCTACAGAGACTCGAGATCTTCCTACTCCAAGTCGGACCGGGACAGCAAAGTGGAGTCGTCTCATGCCGACGTGGAGAGGAGAGGAAGGTCATCGTCGAAAGCAGATCGAGATTCCAAAAGGACTTCCGAAAGTGAAGTATCCAAAAGGTGCTCTCCCCTCGATGAACTGGGCTATCGGAAGGGGAATTCCCATTCCAAGCCCGACAGTAATGTGAATTCCTCCCGCTATAAATCCACCCCTTCCAAGACCCCCGCGCCAAAGCCAGATAAATTTAAGAGTTCTTTCTGTTGTACAGAATCGCTCGAGGAAATCAAGCCGCAGTGTAATTCTCTAGATTTAGAGAGCTCGTGTCTGAAGAGCAATGAGATCAGGGTGTCCATTGCCAAAAAGCTTGAAAGGGAAAAGACGCTTTCTCCACTAAATCAGCTCAGCGATTCGCCCGCGCTGCCGAAGGCGGACGAGTCGACAGTGGGTTTGGCCAGCTCTAAATCCGAGGAACCCACAGGAAGCGAAAACCACGACAGTGTTACGGAACGGGAAACGTCATTAAAGGTAAAACATGATCCGGTAAGAACGTGTCTCCCCACGGAACGGAGCGTCAACGGCTCCCCGGAAAGTCGGGATGATGGGCTGGCAACTTCCAGTGCCTCCAAAGCAGAGGATGTTCCCGTGTCCTCTGATGACGGCCCGTGCCAGTCGGAAGCGTCACCTGTTGTGAAGATGAGCTTGTCATATCCGTTGCCATCCAATGGGTTTGAGGGCACGGATGTGTCTCAAGAGCGAGAGCCGGATGATTCCCGGGTCCAGTCCAGTGAATGCAACAGCCTGTTCCAGGAAGCAGAGGCTCCGGTGCCGCAGCAGCAGGAGGAACTCGCCCCTTTCGCCGTCATGAATGTAGATCCCACTAAAGTTACCCTGGAGAAGGCGGATGAGGAGGCGACTCCATGTGACAAAACCAAAGAACCCGTTTTTTGCTACATTTCCGACGATGCCGCCCCTGCTTTGTACCACTCGGAAGTGGAAATCGAGGCGGAACCAGTGGAGTTGAAGGTTCCATCCGAGGCTTTCCTGGACGTGCAGGTGGAACCGCAGACGGTGACGTGCGACTACGAGAACGTGGAGGATCCCCATCCCAAGTCTGCCTGCGAGGATGGGCACGGCCATCCTTCCCATAAAATTAACCTGGCAGTGGAGAGCTCGAGCAGGGATTCCTCCCAGGATGGCTGTTCCCAGCGGCTCGTGTCGGATCATCCCGTGCCGGAGGAAAGCATCTCTTCCAAATGGGATGTGCCACCAGCTGGGCACCGGGAGCTGCTCCAGCATTCGGAAGCCGAAGAGATGCTGGAGTTGGGTGCTCAGCACGTTGATCTTGGTTCAGCAAAGAGCAAACAGGCGTTCCAAGATGAACATTCCTACTATTCGGAAGTGCCGCTGGAGCAGCGCAGCAAACAGGTCATGGAGGAAAGTGCTGTTTCCACTGAGGGAGCTGAACTGGAGGAGTTGAGGGTTCCGTGTCCTGGTGTATTGGCTGAGAGGGATGAGGGAAACGGGCCCTTGGTGGCTTCGGCTTTTCCCGACATCCTGTATCCCTCTTCTGATGTCATTGTCACGGCAGAGGACATGGAGACAGTGACTCAGGCCCCGACGTGCGACAGCAGTGGCAATGCCGTGGAATTCATTCCTGCCGGGCACGACGATTACTCGGACACGGGGGAGAGCGACAGCATGGGCGGCAGCGACGACAGCGACACGGATGACTCGGATTCCGACGACGGCACGCCACGGAAGCGGCTGCAATCCGTCGTGGTGGTTCCCAAGAACTCGACCATCGCCATGGAGGAGAACAGCCCGGGCTCCTCCCGGAGCAGCCAAGGCAACCGACGCTTCTCTGACCACTGGGACGACGAGCGGCCCGAGCCCAGCAGGCCCTACTACGAGGAAAGGCTGGAGAGTAAAGGCGGATCTCAGGTGGAGAGCAGGAGTTCTCCCAGAGGGATGGAGAAGAGTCCGGCAACATCTACGGAGCTGAGCAGGAAGGAGGTGGAGGAGCTGCGGGCAGATCCATGCCAGGCGCAGAGTGACGGCGTGGACAGCACGAGCCAGGCGGATCTGACCACGGATTCCCATGGGAAGCCCAATGCGGAGGAGAGGATGATGCTGACGGAGATGGTGGCCACGGGAAGGCCCATGGTCCGGCCGGATGAGCAGCCGTTCTGTCTTCCTGAGAGTTTTGAAGGCACCGACACGTCCCGACACCAGATGAGCTGCTCCAAGCCGGACAGTCGGCAAGGGCAGGGTGGGCTCCACCAGTCTGGCCTCGGAGACTATCCCAGGCTGGATGGTTTCCATACAACAGAGGAGATGAGTGCTTTGGGCTGGGACTTTCCCCAGACGGAGAAGCCCAGCAGCACATACCAGCAACCGGACAGCAGCTTCGGGATGTACTCGGGATATGTTTACCAACCGGGCTCTGGAGCCTATGGCGCTTCCCAGAATTACTGGCAAGGCAACGGTTACTGGGACACGAGATCTGCCAGCAGACCCTCCGTGGTCAACTACGAACGGATCCAAGGGCAGGTGCCGGATTCCCTGACGGAGGATCACGAGGAGTACGAAGAGGACGATCGTTGGGATCATCCCAGCCCCTCCAGTAAATCCCAGCTGCCCGGGCAGAAGGAAGAGGGCTCGGTGCAGGCCCACGAGATCAGCAGCAATTCCACCAAGGAGCCGGTGCCCGGCGCGGAGAAGAAGGAGGAGGTGAAGGTTCTGGAGAAAAACGACGTGAAGGAACGAGGGCCACCGAAGAAACGGCGGCCGGAGGTGGAGAGCGACTCGGAGAGCGACGGGGACTCGAGGGAGAAGAGGAAGGGGAAGGCGGAGGGGGAGCTGGGGGAGCCGGCGCCGCAGGATTCCTCCATGGTGGGCCGACCCTGCATCATGGACGACTTCCGAGACCCCCAGCGCTGGAAGGAGTTTGCCAAGCAGGGCAAGATGCCGTGTTACTTCGACCTCATCGAGGAGAACGTCTACTTGACAGAGAGGTAACGACTTCTTTTATCCTTACTTTGATTCCCGGAGCAGTTTTGAATTTTAACTCCCATTTACTTCAGTGATAGTTGTGGGTTTTGTGGGCAAATCAGCATAATTTGGAGGGAAAGGGAGGGATTTGGCACTCCTGATGTCTGGCAAGGGGAGAGGAGACAACACTGGGAAGTGTTTAACTGCCCTGCATCCCTTCTCCTAAAGAGAATCCCCCGGTTGGGCCCAGACATTCCCAGGTGATGGGAAGAGCTGGAAAATGGGAGGAGATGAGGGGAAGGTTGATTGATTGATTTATTCAGATCCAGCCTGTTTAGTGTCCCCAAATACCAACTCCCTCTCTGTTGGCACAGGGAATTCTGTCCAGGTGTGGGAAAGATTCTGGACACACAACACGTGTTTCCAAAGGTTTTTGTTATTCCATGTCTTTACTTTTCTTAGATGAGGTTTTTTTTAGCTCCAACAACCATAATTTGAAGTCCCACGTTTTTTTCTTATGCCTTTTTTTACCTTTTTGGGATCCATGCTCCAAAAAATTCCTAAAATTATCTCATGGAAGTTAAAATATTAATTAGTGGATGCCTTTCCTACCCTACTTTTCCTGCAGCTCAGATTTTCTTCTTTTTTATCATAAAACAGAGGTCGAAGTAACTAAACCCTCCAATTTCCTTTATTAAAATAACACCCAAAAATGGGTGTCCAAATAAATGTGGGCGTGGAGGAGAAAGGAAAAAAGTTAAATCTCCTGGGAATTCTTTTTGAGGAATCATTTTTTTATGATCACCAAATCCTCACCTTCCTCTCTAAACAAGCCAAGGGTCCTTGGTTACCCCTGTACCTCCCAGTGGTTATCCCAAGGTCACCATTCCATTTATCCCGTTGCTGGAGGAGAAATTAATGTCCTCCAACAATGCAGTAAGGATTGAGGAGGAATTTCTACACCCAGCTACTGTCTCACCTTGTGTTTCCTCGCCTTGCCCAGGAAGAAGAACAAATCCCACCGGGATATCAAGCGGATGCTGTGCGAGTGCCCGCCCCTGTCCAAGGAGGAGCGGGCGCAGGGGGAGGTGGCCTGTGGGGAGGATTGTCTCAACCGCCTGCTCATGATCGAGTGGTGAGTGCCATTCCATGGGCTGGGGGGTGGTGTCCCGGAGGTGACTTGGGAATCCCTAAAATTAACCCAGAAATTCCCGGGAAGGGGCAGCGCCGGCGTGGAGTGACCTTTGGAGCCGACGCGGCCCTGCCCAGAGAAGCTGCGGCTGCCCCATCCCTGGAAGTGTCCAAGACCAGGTTGGACAGGACTTGGAGCAACCTGGGATAGTGGAAGGTGGAAATGGATGATCCTTGAGGTCCCTTCCAAGCCAAACCATTCCATGATTCCATGATTTCGGTCTTTAGATGATCAACAGGAGCTCAGGGCTCACAATCTCCTGGATCTCCTCTTCCCAGAGCCTCACCAGCCTGTGGCTGTTGCTCCTGGAAGGTTTTGCTGCTCTGTGGGAGTGGAGGCTGGGAACGGGGCATTTGATGGGATTCCCTCTGGGACAAGGACTGTGACCAGCTGGAGTGGAAGGATTGGAATTCCCTGCCAGAATCCCACCTTTAGTTTTTATCTCATAGCCCAGACAGGGAATATATTGGAGGGAGAAGCCCTAAAACATGGAGAGGAGATCCCAGTTCATCCCATTTTGATGGTCTGACATGGAAGTACAGCAGGATTAGCATTCCCAGTATTCCAGAAATAAATTATCTGCCTTTGAATTGACACTCACGGGGCTGTGGTTTTTATAGCCAAACACATTCCAAGGTTTCACAGTGAGTTTGTTATGATTCCCTGGGATCTGTTTCCCATCTGAGCCCTTCCTGTTGTCACTGCTGTCCCACTGGGAATCAACTCGCTCCCGTTTCCTTCCCACAGCTCTTCCCGGTGTCCCAACGGCGACTACTGCTCCAACAGACGCTTCCAGAAGAAGCAGCACGCGGATGTGGAGGTGATCCTCACCGAGAAGAAGGGCTGGGGGCTCCGAGCTGCCAAAGACCTGCCATCGTAAGCTCTTCCCACGGCCTTTTCCTGCTCTTTCACTCCCTCCCATAGGGAAAAAACGTGGCTTGTGGATTCCTGCTTTCCCTGACGCTGGATTTGCTGAGGCTTGTTGAGAAAATCCTCCTCCACTGGGGTTATTCCGTGTTTATTGGTGGTGTTTTCCTAAGCCAAGGGGTGTTTTTCCCTCTTGCAGCAACACCTTTGTCCTGGAATACTGCGGGGAAGTGCTGGATCACAAGGAATTCAAGGCTCGGGTGAAGGAATATGCCCGGAACAAGAACATCCACTATTATTTCATGGCCCTGAAGAATGATGAGGTGAGACAGGGATTGCTGGGCTTGGCTTTGGGAGAGTCTTCCCGGGCTTTGTGGGCAACACCAACTGCTTGGGAACGTGTGGAGCAACGTCCTGGATCCATTAGACATGTTTTCCTAAGGAAAGGAGACTTCATGCTTAATTTTTTTAACCCATTCTTCAGTTTTCAACCTGTTCCAACAAAATTCCAGCAGCTCAGCTGTATCCCAGGATCCTTAGGGAGGAGAAATGGTCGTTCCAAAGGAAAGGATGGATCATGGGTCATCCCTTCCACATGAAGGGGAGAAACTGTGTCCTTAGGGAGATGCTCCAAGCCAAACTCAACCTTCTTGGATGCCCAAATCCACCAAGAAACCACATTTCCTTTTCCATTAAACCGCATTATATCGGGATATTTTTAGCTGGCAAAATCCCTACGGGCAGGAACGTCATTGGAATATTGATACGTGGGATATTCTTAAATATTTATCATAGTTTAAACTCTGTGGGATGTGGAGCTGCTGCCTTGGGCCCTCTCTGGAAAAATAGGAATTAATCTCATATTCCACTTGTCTCTTAAGGACTTTTTTGGGTCTGAGGAGTTTGAGAATAAATGAGCTAAAAATACTCTTTTTTCTTCCTCTTTTTTCTTTACTGTTTTTTTCCTCTTTTCCCTTCTTTTTCCCCTTGTTTTTCCCTTTTTTCCCCATTTTTCCTCTTTTTTTCCCCCCAGATAATCATTTTAGGGTTTGTTCTGGGATAATAAGGGGCACAAAGGAGGGTTTTCCTTTCTGAAAGGAACTTATGGAGGTTGTTATTACTGCAAGTGATCCAGGAGATGACTTTTTCCTTGGAGTACAGTGCATGTGGCAAAAAATCTTCCAGAAATCTCTTGTGCTGCATATCCAAGGATCAGGAACATTAAAAATCGAGGATTCCCATCCAACTGGAGAACTCTGCCAGGAAAATTAAGAGCTGTGTTCCTTTAATGCTCTTTTTTGGGGGGGGGGGCATTAAATTCTAATAAAACCCTAATAAACCCCATTCTCCAACCCAAAGAAATCACAGGAAGAGGTGATTATTCCAGTGTGGGTTGTGTTTGTTGCTGTTCCAATTCCTCTTCCCGGGAATGAGCCTGTTTTCCTGGATTTCTCCTTTCTTCCCAGATAATCGACGCGACCCAGAAGGGGAACTGCTCCCGCTTCATGAACCACAGCTGTGAACCCAACTGCGAGACACAGAAGGTAAAAACCCGGAGCAAATCCAGGGGCTTCTCATTCCCACCGCCCGTGGGAAGCGTTTTTCCTTCGCATCTCTGTATTTTGGGATTTTTCCTTGGAGTCACTGAGGTGAAAACTCTGTTCGAAACGGGGAACTCGCCCGGTCACGGAGCGAGTTTGAAATCCAGTGGTGCTGTTCCAAGGATTAATCCGGTCAGTTGGAGGCAAATCCCGGATTTTGTCACGTGATAACTCTTGGATCTTGCTTTTTCCACAGTGGACTGTGAATGGGCAGCTCCGGGTTGGATTTTTCACCACCAAACTGGTGCCGTCGGGCTCAGAGCTGACCTTCGATTACCAGTTCCAGAGATACGGGTGCGTCCCTGCTCCGGGGGATTTCCCGGAGAATTCCCTTCCCTGCTTCTTCCTCTGGCTAATTATTAATCAGCGAAACTCCAGACTTTGCAATATTCCTTAATAATTCCTCTTTTCCCCCTCCCATCCCTGTTTTATGACTTTGAAATCCTTGAGGAGCTGTAAAAGCCTCCCAGGTAACACATCCCGTTTTCCTGGCCTGGGATTTGGATCCCTTGGCTAAACCTGAGCCTAAAATTCCTATCTTACTGGTTTTCCAGTTGTATGGTGGAGTAGAACTTAAGGATCACCCTTCCTTTTCCCTCTGGATCCTTCTTCAGGCTCTTCCTGGAAGCAAGAGAATCAGAAAGGAATTTTTAGTTGCATTTTAAAATGATTCCTCCTTTCTGGAAGGTCCTGGAGTTGAGCTTTCCTGGTTCTTTCTTCTTGTACTGTTCCTCCAGTGGATTCTGCACATTCTCCCAAGGAATTGTGGAATATAGTTTGAAGTGGGTGGTATTTCAAGTAGGAGTTAACAGAGATTTGGGGAAAATGTCCTGAAGATAATAGAATTTATTAGATTTACAATTATAATTATTATATTAATTTATATAGAATATATTAATATATGAAGATAATCATTATATTAATTTATATAGAATATATTAATGTATAAAGATATAAATTTATATATCGATTTATCTAATTAATTTAATTTTATTTATAATTATTATATTTATTCTCCATGGCTGTACATCCACGTTAAAAAAAAAAAATTCCATGTGAATTTTACTGTTTCCATGAATCCTCAGCTCATTCTTTATTCTCTGTTTTGTATAGTTTTGAGCTATAAAATATAAGAAATGAGCTATAAAATGCTGTAAAATGCAAGCCTTTCCTAGTGGATATATAATCCTGATTATATATTCCTTAGGAGAAGGAATATATTGATTTCCATGTGGGATAAGCAGCTTTCAGACCCACCAGCTCCACCTTTTCCTTTCTGGTTCTTGGATCTTGGCCTGGAAGTGCCCCAGGCTTTGTTTTCCAGCTGAAACAACACGGGATCATGGGAGTTCTGTAAGGAATAGAGACTGGATTTGAATATCCAGTGCCCTGAAAGGCTTTTCCATGCAGGGACATTCCCATTTCTCCTGAGGATGCTCTGAAAACCAGGTGGAAAACTGGCTGGGGGTGGAGTTGAGCTGGGATTAAACTGAGTTTTGTGTCCCCTCCCCAGCAAAGAGGCTCAGAAATGTTTCTGTGGCTCCTCCAACTGCCGGGGGTACCTGGGAGGGGAGAACAGGGTGAGCATCCGAGCGGCCGGAGGCAAAATGAAGAAGGAACGCTCCCGGAAAAAGGACTCGGTGAGTCTGGTGCTCCCAGGAATCCTGGAGCTCGGGAAAACCCTCCGGGATCACCAAACCCAGCACTGGCAAGGCCATTCCTAAACTGTGTCCCCAAGTGCCATGTCCACAGAGCTGTAAAATCCCACCAGGAATGGCGGCGACGCCACCACTGGACAACCCTTTCCGGGAAGGAATTTTCCCGATATCCAACTTAAACCTCCCCTGGTGCAGCTTGAGGCTGTTTCCTCTCATCCTGTCGCCTGTTCCCTGGGAAAACAGGACTCCTGAGGACCTCAGGGGTCAGGCTTTTCCATGGATGTGTCATCAGAGGTTGGACTTGATGCTCTTGGAGGTCTTTTCCAACTTTATGGATTTTGTTTCACACGGCCCCTCAATACTTGGGTCTTTTCTTGGATCTTTAGTTAAATCCACGATCTTAGATCTTTGATTAAATCCATGAACTTGGATCTTTTCTTGGATCTTTATTTAAATCCATATTTTCTTTCACTCTGTTATTTATCCCAAAGCCCCACCCAAGAGGGGCTTCCACAGGTCCAATATCTGCTCATCCATAGCTAAAATCCACTAAATTCCACGTGGTTTTAAAAATTTGGGTTTTTTTTAACATCAGTGAAAGATGAACAATCTTGGCCTCAAGATTCAGGACGTTCCCTGAAATTTGGCAGCTGGGAGGACACGGAATTTTCCCGTTTCCAGGTGGAATTTGAGTCTCCCAATTCCTTTGGCTTAAAGGCAACGCATGGAATTGCAGGGATGGGTTCCCATAATGTGGAAAAACTGTGGAGAATCCAGAGCAAAGCACTCAAAAGGAGGTTTTTTGGGTGAAAACTCCTGAAAGAACCTGCAGAGGCTCTTTTTTAATTCCTCCAAGTTGTAATTATTCTCTCCTTGAAGATATAAGCCTCTATTCCTATGGATAAGATTTTTTTCCAGGTTTTTTTGGGAGAAACTCTGTTTAAAAAAAGGCAGGTTTTTTGTTTACTGGATCAGGGAGTGAGGGAACCCAAGAAATAATTTATAAATTTAAATTTATTATTATTACTATTACTATTAGTAGTAGTAGTATTAGTATTATATTTTACATTTATAAATACATAACTCTAATATATAAGTATAATATATAAGTATAATGTATAAATATAGCATATAAATGTAATATAAAATAAATATAGAATTAAATAAATATTATTATACATTGTTATATAAATATAAGGTGTTTTAAAACACTGATTAGGGGCTAAATAACTAAGGTTGTCCACATGGAAAGGAGTTTTCCTCTGATTCTGAAGATCATAAGTCATTTATAGTTTATCTATAAATTAATATAGGTTTAGAAAGAGTTTATACAATTAATAGAGGTTATAAAGAAGTAAATTCAATCTCCAATTAATGGTAGTTTATAAAGAATTGATACAATTCCTAAAGATTATAAAGAAGTAAATTGGATCTGCAATTAAGGATAATTTGTAAAGAATTTATACAATTTCTAAAGATTATAAAGATGTAAATTGGACTTCCAATAAGGATAATTTGTAAAGAATTTATACAGTTCACAGAGGTTATAAAAAGTAAATTTGATCCATAATTAAGGATAATTTCTCAGTGCACATTTGTTTTCCTGCCTGAAAAGATAAACTCATTTTTGGGAGCGTTTTGGTGCAACCACCTGGAATTTCCTCCAGGCAGCGTTGGATTTATAGAGCTAAAAAGTGCCACTCCCCAGGGAAGATGGAATTTGGAGTCAGGAATTCCATCCCCTGGGGTGGCACGAGGCCTGAGGGGTGTTTTCCTTTGCCTGGGGCAGGTGGACGGGGAGCTGGAGGCGCTGCTGGAGAACGGGGAGGGTCTGTCCGACAAAAACCAGGTGCTCAGCTTGTCCCGGCTCATGGTCCGGATCGAAACCCTGGAGCAGAAACTCACCTGCCTCAAACTCATCCAGGTGAGGAGCAGCCCTGGGAAGGGAGGGATCCGTGTCCTGTTAAAGCCACATCCTCAGAGGGGGAGAGGGAATGTGGGAGGAGGGTCCCGCCCTTGTTCCGGCATCCCAAGCTCGGCTGAACAGCTCCACACTCCGTTATCCTTAAATTTATTCCCCAGATAATGGTTATAATGGTCCTGCTGTTGTGTTCCTGCTCCAAATCCAGCAGTTTTGGCCACTTAAATTAGGCTGGACCTGCCCAGGTGCCGAGTTCTGGCTCTGCACTGGGTTCCGTACTCCCAGTGGAGCAGTTTGCCGTGTTATCCCATGGAAGGGATTTTTCCCTGGGAGTCTCTGAGCATTCCCATGCTTGGCTCCTCCAGAACATGCACTCCCACTCCCGCCTGAAGTCCTTCCTGGAGGAGCAGCCATGGGAAGGGGAGGGATCCATGTCCTGTTAAAGCCACATCCTCAGAGGAGCAGGGGGAAGGTGGGAGGAGGGTCTCGCCCTTGTTCCAGCATCCCAAGCTTGTCCGAGTGGCTCCACACTCTGTTATCCTGAAGTTTTATTCCCCAGTCCACCAGTGATGGTTATAATGCTCCTGCTGTTGTGTTCCTGCTCCAAATCCAGCAGTTCTGGCCACTTAAATTAGGCTGGACCTGCCCGAGTGCTGAGTTCTGGCTCTGCACTGGGTTCCATACTCCCCATGGAGCAGTTTGTGATGTTATCCCATGGAAATGGAAGGGTTTTTTTTTCCTGGGAGTCTCTGGGCATTCCCATGGCCTCTCTCTAACTTTGGCTCCTCCAGAACACGCACTCCCAGTCCTGCCTGAAGTCGTTCCTGGAGTGCCACGGCCTGTCCCTGCTCTGGATCTGGATGACGGAGCTGGGCGATGGCAGAGGCAGCACCGCCAACAACCTGAAGCTGCAGCTGGAGGTTGGTAATTCCATGGGATTTGGAGCTTTCATAGAGCCACTGAGGTGGGAAAAGCCCTTTAAGATGGAGTCCAGCCCTCCCCCAGCATGACCAAGGCCACCACTGACCCATGTCCCCGAGTGCCACATCCACAGGGCTGTTAAATCCCTCCAGGAATGGGGACTCCAGCTGGACCAGGGCTGGACAGCCCTTTCCATGGAGATTTTTAGCAGCTCAGAATCACTAGGATTTTCTTTTCCTTTTGTTTTTTTGAAATGTAAATTTGTGCCAAGTGTTCATGGAAACAGACTCAGGTACCTCAGAACTCCAGCCCTGGAACTTCTACCCTGAGGCAGATCCTTAATTAATGGAAGGAGTTTGCTCCTGTGGTTTTCTTAGATTCCTGAGTTGGATTTCATAAGCCAGACTTAAAGACTGTTGCTGTTTATTCCCTGTGCTTTATTTCCTTTATATCCCTGTGCCAAAGCACAGGCAATTTGAGGTATTGATAGTCTGAAGTGGAACTGGAATGTTTCTGTTTTCCATAAGAAATTTGGGATTGTGTGGCAAGAAACACCTGCAAGTTCCTTTCTTAAAGATGATTCTACAAGAAGGTTCTGGGCAGTTTGGACGGGGCTTGGAGCAATCCAGGATAGTGGAAGGTGTCCATGCCCATGCAGGGAGTGGGACTGGATGAGCTTTAAGGTCCCTTCCAGCCCAAACCATTCTGAGTCTGTGACTGCTGTGATTTTTTTTTTTGGGATAGGTGGGACCCACCCCAACTTCAGACATGTTGAAACTTGCTCCGTGGTCACGGTGTTCAGCTTTGGTGGGGTTTTGTGGGTTGGATGTATTCCTTTAAAATCCAGGTCGTTGTTGCCCAGAGAAGCTGTGGCTACCCCATCCCTGGAAGGTTGGAAAAACCCTCCAAGGTCACAGAGCCCACCCTGTGCCCGATGCCCACCTTGTCCCCCAGCCCAGAGCACTGAGTACCACGACCAGGCCTTCCTTGGACACCTCCAGGGATGGGCACTCCAAACCTCCCTGGGCAGCCCCTGCCAAGGCCTGACCACCCTTTCCAGGAAGAAAGTCTTCTGAAATCCCCCACCTATGGCCTGTGACCATAATTGGATAGATTAGATTGGGTATTTAGATTTTGGATTGGATATTAGCATAAAATTCTTCCCTGTGAGGGTGGTGAGGGACTGGAATTAATTTTCCAGAGGAACTGTGGCTGCCCCATCCCTGGAAGTGTCCAAGGCCAGGCTGGACAGGTCTTGGAGCTACCTGGGCTAGTGGAAGGTTCCATCTAGGGGCTGGAATGAGGTGAACTCTAAGATCCATCCAACCCAAACCATGCTGGGGTTCTGTGATAATCTCGGTCAGTTCTTCTTGAGAAAAGGAAATAACTCCAGGTTGGACAGAGCTTTAAATCCCGACGGTTTTAACAAGGTCCCGCTTGCCTTTGCCGTTAGATCATGAAGACCCTGGAGCTGCTGCCCATCCCTACCAAGAACATGCTGGAGGAGAGCAAGGTGCTGCCCATCATCCAGCGCTGGGCTCAGACCAAGACGGCGGTGCCGCAGCTCAGCGAGGGCGACGGCTACTCCAGCGAGAACACGTCCCGCGCCCACACCCCCCTCAACACCCCCGACATCGGCGCCAAGCAGAGCTCCGAGGGGGACGCCGACACCCCCAAGAAGCTGGTGTTCCGCAGGCTGAAGATCATCAGCGAGAACAGCATGGACAGCGCCATCTCGGACACCACCAGCGAGCTGGAAGGCAAGGAGGGCAAGGAAGACCTGGACCAGCTGGAGGGAACGCCCGTGGAGGCGCCGGAGGAGCAGCAGCAACAGCAGCAGCAGCAGCAGGAGGTCAAAGCCGCCGCGGACGCGCCCGTGGAGAGCAGCAAAGCCCAGCCTGTGGAGCTGGAGGCCGAGCCCGAAGCCGAGGCCAAGGAGAGCAACGGGGCGAAGCTGGAGGAGCCCATGGCCATGGAGACGCCGTCCCAGGATGAGGAGGAGGGCGTGTCCGACGTGGAGAGCGAGAGGAGCCAGGAGCAAACGGATAAAATCGTGGATGTGAGCGACTTGGCCACCAGGCTGCTCGACAGCTGGAAGGAGCTCAAGGTAAGAGGCACCTCTGGCTCCAACTTCCTGAGAAAAACATGGAGTTGTGGTGGTTTGGTGCAAGTGGGGTGAATTTTATGTCTTTTGGTAATTGTTTGACAACTAAAATTGCCTTTTCTACACAAAAAGTGCTTTCTATGTAGATCCTCTGGTTGCTCAGTGTGAGTTGCAGTAGAATTCCAGATGTTGGATGGTGGAATCAGGAGATAGTTTGGTTTGGGAACACGAAGATGGTTATCCTGTTGTTTGTTAGGCTGTTCAGGGAAAGGGCAGCTCTGAGGGATTGAGATTCCCTTCTCATCTCATCGGGAAAAGAGGCTGGAGGTAGCACCATGAGCATTTTGGGTGGAATTGGGCAAATCCCTCAGTGTTGAAGTAAATTGATGGACTGTCTACTCCTAAATTCCACCCTGGAAGTGTTCGAGGCTCCTCCCAAATGCCTGATCCCTGGAAGTGTCCAAGGCCGGGTTGGACAGGGCTTGGAGCAATCTGGGCTAGTGGAAGGTGTCCCTGCCCATGGCAGGGGGTGGAACAAGATGATCCTTAAGGTCCCTCCCAATCTTTGAACCATTCCAGGATTCTCTGAATTCCATGATCTGAACATTCTCAGGATTTCTTGTCCTCTTAACATCTGCTTTCCATCTGCAACGTGTGGAGCCTCCAGAAATGGGTCTCTTGGCCACGTTGTGTTCCCTTGAAGGCCGTGCTGGGTGTTTGCAGTTGGTGTTTGGATCAGGGAAACACCCGGATTTGGGGTGTTATTTGAGACCTGAGCGGTTTCATTCCCATCAAAGTCTTCCTTGAGCAGAAACTTCCTAAGAGAAGGGCTTGGTGGCTCCTCTGGAATCGTGTCCCTGGAGGTGGCCAATTTGGCCACTTGATCTTCAACCAACAGCTTTTAGGGTGAGGTTCCAGTAACAGTTTTAAATTAAAAGATGAGGGATAGGTGGGATATGGGGAAGGAATTCTTGGCTGTGAGGGTGGAGAGGGACTGGAATGTATTTCCCAGAGAAACTGTGGCTGCCCCATCCCTAGAAGTGTCCAAGGCCAGGTTGGAGCAACCTGAGCTAGTGGAAGGTGTCCCTGCCCATGGCAGGGGGGTGGCACTGGGTGATCCTTAAGTTCCTTTCCATCCCAAACCATTCCATGGCTCTATGGATCCAAGTCGCCACTCAAAGCTTCCCTCATTTCCTGGGTTTCTTCAGATCTTTGGAAACTCTTCACTCATCTGCTGCTTCTTTAGGATTATATTCCATACATTATCTTAAATTCCTTATATCCAAGAGCATGAGGGGTGGGAACCCCTTTAATGAGCGTAAAAACAGTGGTTGCTGAGGATCCAGCAGGAATCCAAGGTGCTGCCGCGCTTCCGTCATCGGGGGGGCTCGGGACAGGCCTTGGAGGGTCTCCTGCCCTTCTCTTAATCAACCATCAGCCCAACTTTAATTATTGGCAGGAGTTTAAAGCGTCAAATGAGGCATCACAGAGCTAAAGAGTCCATTTACCCCTCGAGTTTGATAATGGGCATTGATTCAAAGAGGTTAATTAAAATAACGGGCGTTAATTGTGCAGCGCAGACGGAGGAGGCCTCAGGAGCTCTGAGCTCCTGGACCTCTGCTTTGGAGCTACAAACATCAGGATTTATAAATGGGGGAGACTTAAGGGAAATTTTACCTTAATCTGAATTTTCCAGAAGAATCAGAGACTCTTGAACATTTTGAGTGCCATCAGTTGGGCCCTGAATGTCAGTGGGGGAAGAAGGGAGACAACTCAAATACGTTTCTCTAGAGAAGTTGGGTTGTGCTTTGGTTCTTTCCCTCCCCCCCCTTTTTTCCCAAGTGGATCATTTCCTAGGTTTTAATTTGTAGGCTCTTGATATTGATGTGGTTTTCTCATCAAAGCGACGCTGTCAGGTTGAATTTATGGAGGAAATGGAAAAAAGTCCTTTTCCATCCGTTGCCAAGGGAGTTGTTGTGGTTGGAAAAGACCTCCAAGGTCAACAAGTCCAACCTGTTTGAGAGTTAAGTCAGGCCCACTCAGACTTGTTTTGGGTATCCAGACTCAGTGTTTGGAACCAGCACGGAAAAACTGCTGAAAACCAGTAATAAAATGTGGGAAGTATCACAAAACTCCTTCAAAACGTTGGTTTGGAACCGAGTTGAACCTGATGCTTAAACCCCAAGATTTGGGTTTTCTCTTGAGCTTGGGGAAGCTCAGCCTTGGTGTCTGCAGAGCTTTGCTGGAGGCCAGTACTGGGCTGTGGAATCCCGACACGTTCCCAGTTTTAAATGTGGATTCCCATCCTCTCTGTGTGTTTAATTAATTCGGGTCGTTGCAGTGGTGGTCTGGTTGTAGGGATGGGGTTGGATCTCATGAGCTTCTGTAATCCCAGCAAATCCACCCCAAAAAAACCCTCAGAATCCTGACCTGGGGTTGTGACAGCTCGTTTCTCTCCCGTAAAACGCTTGTAGGGAATCTGTGAGCTGGGAATTTATTGTGTCCTGGATTTTTTCGTGGCTCTTAAGAGTTAACTGCTTCTGTCCAACACTCACCTGATGTGCCAATGTCTAAAAGACAAGCCCAGGCTGGAAGCACTTTAGGTGGAACGGGGATGGATAACTCACCCCCAGGTGCCTTTTCCAGCACATCCAAGCTTTTTAAAAGCTGGTTTTCCTGGAGTGGTGGAACATCTGCCAGTGGCTGGGGCGGGGTGGGGGGGTCTGAAACGTCCTCTCCAGTCTTGCTGATGATCCCCTTGTAATTTCCACCGTTTCCATCCAGCTTCTCAGGGCAGCCTGGAGCTCCCCATGTGTCTCCTTTCCTCAACTCCGTGTGGAAGAAGGGAGAGGCCATAGCGTGAAGAACCGGGAAGATGGTTGGGAAGCTGGCTGATGCATGGCAGTGTGATAGGTGCCAGGAGGACAGAGGTGGTTAACTCGGGGATGCCGACGTTATTTTGGTGCGTCCATTGCCGGCAATGGACGTCGCTCCGGGAAAATCCCGACTCCTGGCATGAAAGGATTAAGTGAGCTCTTTTTTTCTCTACCTCTACACACAGGACTTGTAAGTCCTTCCAGGGCTCCAACACTCCGTAGTGAGGAGTGTTGGCCGTTCCCACACACCCGGCACGACACACACTGACATTCCCGGCGGGATGAGTTTCCAGCCCGGGCTCGTGGGCGCCGTTCCCGCTGTCCAGGGAAGCGCCGCACGGCTTCTCCCAGGCTCAAAACTCACTCCCAGTGGGGCACAACCCGGTGAGGGCACAGGTGGTGGTTCAACGTGGTTCTTCCAGGTCCCTTAGCCCGCTCCAGCCGGAGGATTGCGCTCAGGTAAGGCTCCAGGGGCCGATCCGTGCGGACACATCCATGGTGGAGGTGACACGTGGCCACCAGACCTGGTGCTCCACCCTCTTGGAATCACCAGAACAAGCCGTAGGGCCGAGCCTGGGGAGGTTCTCTCAACGTCCTTTTGAGGGCTGAGGTTTGAGCAGTTGAGGTTGAGGGACAGGAGGACACGTTTGGGCTCTGCCGCAGGTGGGACAGAGCTTTGGGAATCTTCTCCCACCCCTGAGGGGGCAGAGGAGGCCCCTCACCTGCTGGGAAGGGGGCAGGGAGGAGTTGTGGATCAGAGGATCCACAGCTCCTGTCCTTAGGAGTTGGAGAAGGTCTTGATTTTAGGAAAAATCTTGTGGAAGAGCCACCCTTGGGTGCAGAAGGTCTCAGTTGGACACTTTGGCCTCGTGTTTCGCAGTGACTTGGAGGTCAAGGCCGAGTCGTCACCTTGACTCTGGCCAGGGTGGGGTTTCTCTGTGCCATGGAAACACCCATCTGAGAGCTTAAGAATCGTGGGAGCAGGGACTTGTTAAGGCTGGAAAAGCCCTCTTGGACCATGAAGTCCAACTGTCCTCCAGCAGTGCCAAGGCCACCACTGACCCGTGTCCCCAAGTGCCACATCCACAGGGCTTTGAAATCCCTCCAGGGATGGGGATTCCAGCCTGTGCCAGGACTGGACAGCCTTTTTCCATGAAGGAATCTTCCCAATATCCAACCTAAACCTCCCCTGGAGGCTGTTTCTGTCTGGAAATGGACAGCAGGGTTTGGGTGGTCCAGGCCAGCCAAGATCCATCTTCCCCCGAGATGCTCTTCCCAAGTCACATCCTGACTTCTCTTGGTAGGACAGTCCTGTGAAGCTCCTCTTGCCCATGCTCTTCCCAGTGAAGCCATCCTGGAGTTCCTGGCTTTGTCTCCGGCACGCACATCCCGTGTTTTAATTGGGAATCTTACAATTCGTTGTGACTTAGAGCAAGAAATAATTTGGGAAAACAATGGGATTGGGGAGCGGCCAGGCCGTTGTTTGTGGTGGGATTCTTTGGCCTCCAAACAGGGATCTCGTGGCATTAAGTCCTTTCTCTTGCTCTCCTCCATCCCTTGGGATTCTACTGGAGCTGCAGAGGAAAGAGAGGAGAGGAGCAGGAGGGAGGAAGGGAAGGAAGAGGATCCAACCTGGAAGGGGATGGATTCGGTCACGTGGTGTTCCTTCAGAAGTCAACAGAAGTTCATAGAATCATTGGATGGAATCATGGAATCCTTAAGGTTGGAAAAGATCTCTAGGATCATTAACTCCAGCCATTAAGTCAGGGATAACTGGCAGCTGAGGGACAGATTTGTGGAGAAGGTTCCATGGAGGCACAACTTCCTTTCCTTCCACTGCATCCTTTGAGTCTTGAGTCCATCCTGCCGCTCTTTTCCCTTTCCCAACCCGAGGGTGGTTTGTCCCTGCATCTGGAGAGCCCAAATCCCGCTTCCCCCTCACTTTTGTTCCTACCAGACTCGTGTCACTTTGCTTTCTGCCTCTCATTTTCCGTGCAGTCCCTTCAAAGCCGTGCTGGAATCTCGGGAGCCATTTGGAACCCGTTAGGATTGATTTAGGAGCTGGGCAGCTCCGAGCCAGCAGCTTCCGTTTCCAAAAATAAAACAGGCTTTTCTTGGGAGTTTCCCCGGCCTGGCTTGACCAGCATCTGGTTTTCATGGAGCAATCCTGACATATTCCCATGTTTATTGCTGGTTCAAAGCCTCTGCTGCTCCGTCTTCCCAGACGGGCACTGGAGGCTCCGGAGCCGTTGGGTGAAGCTGGAATTGCTCCCTGGCAGGACAGAGCTCACTCCCTGCTCATAATTCTCTTGGATTTTGGGCTTCCTGGACCTTGGTTGGGACTGGCCAGTTTGTTGGAATGGATCCTGGAATGGGTTCCCCCAATGTCCTGGTGAACCTAAAGCGACGCGTGGCAGGAGTGGCAGTTCCATGATTCCCAATTCCACTTACTCAAGTGGTCCTTATCCTCCTCCTGTTCCCACTGACCCTTTTCCCAGTAGTTTCCCATTCCCCATCCTGCCATTTATTGGGACAAATCCTTTTTAGGAGCTGGGAAGGCTGGTGTAGTTCATCTTCCTTCTGTTCCATTGTCGTTGAGCTGTTTGGCTGTTCCTCCATCATCTTGTGGTTGGTGGCTCCTCATCATCCCTTTCCTCCTGGGAACAGCACTTGGGAAGCCCCAGGGAGATTTTCATGGATGTGCTTCTCTGGGAGTGATTTTTTTAGGGGGATGATGTGGGACAGAGAGAAAAAAAATAGAGGAACTCCTTTGCTGGAGGATGATTTTGGGGCTTCAGAACCTGCCCCTGTGGTCACCTCCTTCCCACAGGAGGGGAAATCATCCCTGGCATCCAGAGCTCTGGAATTATATGGAAAAATAAGAATAAATAGATATATTATGGCTGGATGGGGCTTGGAGCAACCTGGGCTAGTGGAAGGTGTCCCTGCCCGTGACAGGGGGTGGAACTGGATGAGCTTTAAGGTTCTTTCCAACCCAAACCATTCCATGATTCCACAATTTTGTATATAATTTCATATATAATCTATAATTAATACATATATAATTGTAGGCTCCTCCTGCATCTCTTCCCACCCCAAACACGGAGCTGCTCCCTCATTTCTCTGCGTTTCATTAAAAAACACCCCTGCATTTGGGGTCCTTTAATCCATAGCAAACGTGCAAATAAATAAGAACAACCAAAAAAAAGCTTTTTTTACACCATTTTAAAGCCTTTCATCTTTGGAGATGCTTCAAACCTCACGTGGGGCTTTTGAGGCTCCACAGAAAAGCAAAAAATCCTTTTTATGAAACAAAAATCTTGGCCAAAATCCCTTTTTTTTTTTTTAACGTTCAGCAGCACTTTTGAAGTGGTTTTGCTTCGTGAACAAACCACAACAGGGTTTTTTTATCCTTCCTTTTATTTCACTCAAGGAAAATGGAATTTCTTAGCCCTTGGGGAGGTGGATTTTTCCCTAAAAAAGTGGGAATCTCAAAGCTGGGGTGTCATTAAATCCAGTGCTGGGGGTGGACACATTTTTGATGAGCCCAGTGGAGACCCCAGGTAATTAATTCCCCAAAAATCAAGGAATTTAAAAAACCCCAGGATATTATATAAAACTGGGAGTCAAGTTGAGGTAAAGCTTTAAACACCCAACTAGGAGCAGATTTCACCCCCCAGGAACAGTTTATTCCCTATTTTTTCCCCTCTTCTGCCTCATCCATGTCCCAAATTAAAGGATATTTTAGGCAAGGTCCCTAAATCCTTCCCTGGGAAAGCTGCAATCTCAGGACACCACACAAAACACCTTATTTTTAGAACACTGAGCTTCTCTTTTAGGATTTAATGGTGGTGTTTTGGGATGCAGCTACTGCTCCCTCAGGGATCCTCCACTTTTCTCCCTTGGATTGTTCAGGGTTGATTTATTTGGGTTGAATTCCCTTTTCCTGCTGGTTCATCGTGTTCTGCCTCGAATAACTGGGAATTCTTGGGCATTGCTGTATTCCTTCAGGAAGGGAACAGAGCAAGGCTTTGGTAAAAGCTGGAATTGAACAAAAATGAGCTTTTTAGTCCAAGCTCCCAGTCCTTGGAGAGTCACTAATGCTGTGAAAACTCAGGATACAGATTGTGGGATCGTGAGGATCACTAAGAAAATGGGATTTACACTGTGAGGGCTGGAATATTCCAATGAAAAATCCAACTGAGCATGGAAATGTGCTGATAAAACTCATTTCTTGGTTGTAGGGAGACACAGTTGGTTAAAATGACATTGGAATAGTTGTTCCTGTGTAATCCAGTGGGGTTTAATGAGGGTGTTAAACCTGGACCTTAGGGAGGTTTTAATCCTCATTCCAGACTCTTCTTCCCTTTTTTAGAATCCCAGACTGGTTTGGGTTGGAAGGGACCTTAAGGATCATCCAGTGCCACCCCTACCACAGGCAGGGACACCTCCCACTAGCCCAGGTTGCTCCAAGCCCTGTCCAACCTGACCTGGGACACTTCCAGCGATCCAGGGGCAGCCACAGCTTCTCTGGGAAATCTATTCCTGTCCTCCCCACCCTCATAGTCAGGAATTCCTTCCCAATATCCATCTATCCCTGCCCTCTGGCAGTGGGAAGCCATTCCCTGTGTCCTGTCCCTCCATCCCTTGTCCCCAGTCCCTCTCCAGCTCTCCTGGAGCCCCTTCAGGCCCTGCAAGGGGCTCTCAGCTCTCCCTGGAGCCTTCTCTTCTCCAGGGGAACCCCCCCAGCTCTCCCAGCCTGGCTCCAGAGCAGAGGGGCTCCAGCCCTGGCAGCATCTCCGGGGCCTCCTCTGGACTCTCTCCAGCAGCTCCACGTCCTTCCCATGTTGAGGACCCTGGAACTGGATGAGCAGAGGGTGTGGAATTTGCTGCTGTGGGAAGAGTGGTGGGTGTTGGTGTCTGATCTCAGCAGCTCCAGCAGGAGCTTGGTCCAAGGGGTTATTCAGAACTGGGGGTTTTCCTCCCATGGGACACACTGGATTTGGGGGAACATCATGGAATCGTGGTGGACCCTATCCCAGCGAGGAGGGAACTGGGAGAAGCCCAGGGATGCTCCATGGGAGAAGGGTGAGCAGATGAGAAAACCACCAGCACCGTGTCTCTCCAAGCTGCTGAACCAGAACCATGGAATATCTCCATTGGAATGGTCCCAGAGGGATCATGGAGTACAACAAGAGGAGCTGGTGGAAGACCCTCATGTCACCACGATTAGGTTTGGGGACAGTGTCCAACTCAGGGCCCAAGTCTTTGTGGGAACATCAGGGCTGGCAAATAAGAGACAGAAAAGCACAATTTTGTACCTGAACAGGAGCTTTTTTTAGTTGCAAAAATCATTTTGTTACTGTTCCAGCAGAGCTGCAAGTCCAGGGGTTTGTATCCCCTGGTGGGATGTGACCAGTGTGGGTCCTGCAGGTCCTCATGGAGCCCTTGTTCCAAAATTCCACCTGAATCCATCAAACATCAGGCACTGAGCAAAGGAAACACAGAGAAAAAGAGGAAATACATAGAAAGCACCTGGATAATTTGCCTAAAATGAGAACTTTCCTTCCAGAGACACTTTTTTTTGATGGTTTCTCATAAATTTCTGGTTTATGTGATGATTTCTGTAGCTCTGTAGATATGTGGGTTGCTTTTGGGGGTAGCTGGAGCCTGACCCTGCTTGTGGCTTTCCCACAGGAGGTGTATCGCATCCCGAAGAAGAGCCAGGCGGAGAAGGAGAGCAGTGGTACGTCCTCCCCTCTTCCCATCACTCTGCTCCCGGAAAACCACTTCATTTTCCCATGTTGGGGTGTCCAGGGATACTCTGCCTTCATAGCTCGGCATTCCTGCTCCTTGGAATCATCTGAGCAGTGGGTGGTGGGATGTGGAGCCCTGAGGGGGATGTGGGACAGCCAGAATCGTGGAATCACTGGGGTTGGAAAAGCCCTCCAGGACCATCCAATCCAGCCATCCCCCAGCATGGCCAGGGCCACCCCAAACCGTATCACCAAGTGCCACATCCACAGGGCTTCTAAATCCCTCCAGGGGTGGGGACTCCAGCCTGTGCCAGGGCTGGACAACCCTTTCCATGAGGGAATTGTCCCCAGTATCCAACCTAAACCTCTGCTGGCACAACCTGAGGCCGCTTCCTCAGCAGAGGGGAGCTGTTAATACTCTGAATTACAAAAATTCCCTCTCTCTCCCTGTTTTTTTCCCAACAGCTGACCGTGGGAGGGATCCAGCCGGGCTCCGGGATCAGACCCCTACTCCCAAGAACCCCATCCTGAGCCGGGAGCGGGATCCCGAGCGGCAGAGCCAGAGCAAGGAGAGGAAGAGACGCCGGGACTCGCTGTCCCCTCCGCCCTCGGGCTACGAGCGCGGCACGAAGAGGCCGGAGGACAGGTGAGTGGGCTGGCAGGGATCCGTCCTATTCCCGGGTGAAATCTCCTGGAAAAATGATCCTGGTGATCTTTGAAGTCACCCAGGGCCGGAGAAGGGAATTTTCTCCTGGAGGAATCCCGTGTGCGGGGTGCGATTCATTCCCTGGCCGGAGTTGGGCGGTTCCTTGGGGTTTGGTGGCCTTTCCCTCTGGGATAACCTACACCTTCATCTTCAGGCATGGCTTGGGAATGAGGGGTGGGTGACCAGGGAAGCTGTGCCAGCTCTTGCACGGAAATTAGGGATCATGGCATGGGTTGGGTTGGAAGGGATCTTACAGATCTCCCAGTGCCACCCCCTGCCATGGGCAGGGACACCTTCCACTGCCCCAGGTGGCTCCAAACCTCATCCAACCTGGCTATGAACCTTTCCAGGGATGGGGAATCCAGGAATTCCAGGGTCTAGCCCTCTTAATGCTAAGAGATCTTCTGAGCCTTTTGAAACCCATTCCTTTCTCCTCCTTCACCTCTTCCCAGTATTCTGAGCTTGGAACAAGCCCTGCCTGTACAGGAGGGAGCAATGCCCAGGCCAGGCAGGAATTCTAACACAAAAAACTTCCCTGACCGAGGGGTTATTCCCTAAATATTCCTGTGAGGACAACAATCCAGGCAGGTGTGATCCCACCAGGCTGGTGCTGTGTCTCCTTCCCTTGGGAATGGTGGCACCACTCCATGACTGAGAAGGCGACTTGTGATTAGGAGAAGGAAAACATTCCATGTCTTGCAGGTCAGAGAGACTTGAGATCATGTTCCAGGCAGGAAAAATCCCACAGAATTTCCTTTAAAGAAGTTCAGTTTTCTGCTGTCCCTGTTCAATAGGATCCAAAGGCACTCAGTAATTAGGGAACAATCGGTGCCGAGTCAGCCAGACCAGGGAACTTCGCTCCTCACGTGGAGCTGTGCTGGGAGAGTTGGGAACATCTGGATAGAAAACAAAGAGGGAAATCCGTACCCCTGGAATGAGGCATTGGCAGGGTGGAAACACACTGGGAAGTAAATAAATAATGGATTTTTTGGGTTGTTTTAACAGAACAAGGAGTTTTTGGGGGGAGGAGTTGCCTGTTCTGGCTCTTCCTTGTGTGTGTCCCTGAGCAGTGAAGGACCAACATCCTTCTCTGGGAATGTTCTCCCCACTCTGACCATCCCACTTTGTTATCCCAAGGATTTAATGAGGCAAAATAACGCAGGAGGTGGAGAGAGGAACATTAAACCCTCGGTTTTCTCCTCGACTGCTCCTCCTCTAAACATTCCAGGCGGTGCCAGGAAAGACTTTAATTATGGAAATCAAACCCTTCGCGTCAATGAGGTTCAGATTAGCGGATCCTGGGAATGCCAGGAAGCAGCTTAAGTGGATCTGTTGGTAGCAGTGTGCTTTTGATATGGAAATGGGTCACAGGATATCTGGAGAACGTCCCGGATGCTTTGGAGAATCCGTCATATTAAGGCTGCAGAGCATTTTTCCTTGTAATCCCTGTTTTGCCGCACTCGGAACATCTCGGAATCGCCACCTTTGATCTGAAACTTTCCTTGGCTGAGCTTTGATCAAAGTCCTTTGGCTTTTTTTTTTTTTTCCCCACTTCTTTAATTCCTTGGAAAAATCCCTCCAGCTGCTCTGTGTTTTGGGATGAAAACTCTGAAAGAATTAAAAAAATCCATCCACACTGTTAATTATTGAAGCTGAAGTGGTCTGGGAATGAGCAGAACTCCAAACAGGAATGTGCTGCTTGTGATTCCCTTGTTCTTTGTCCTGCCTGCAGCTGCCAAGTGGGAAGAATTCCTTCCCAATATCCCATCTATCCCTGCCCTCTGGCAGTGGGAAGCCATTCCCCCTTGTCCTGTCCCTCCATCCCTTGTCCCCAGTCCCTCTCTCCAGCTCTCCTGGAACCCCTTTAGGCACTGGAAAGTGGGGGTTCCTCAGGTAGGAAGGATGGGATGCTGCCCCAATGCTGGAATTTGGGAGTGGAGATGCCGTGGTTTGAGCTGCTCCTTCTGTTTGGGAGCCTCTTCCAAGCTCCTTGTTGGCCCTGCTTTGGGAAAAAGTGCCAGAGGGTCTCCTGCTTCTGCCCTTTCCTTGGGCTCTCTTGGCTCTGGAGGTGTTCCCTCCCTCTCTGGATATCCTGGTGCTGCCCAGCAGCTCCTCCAGACAATTCCTATGGCATCTTTGCCTCTCCAGCAGCCCCAGACTGGAGTTGCTCAGTCCATTGGAATCACATCCTGGGCCCTGGCTCCTTCCTTGTGGACAAACAGGACCAGTGGGTGTCTCTCCTGAGTTCCCACAGCTGGTCAAACAGCTGGAAAAAAAAGGAGCGTTTTTAGGAATTGCTGCTGCTGCTGCTGGGCATTCCAGGTTTTCCTGCTGGTTTTTCCTGGTCCTTTTTCTGCTGGAGCCTCGGACCCACAGCTTCCCAGGGTCTCCCAAGCCCTTTCCCTCTCCCTTCTCTCCCAGGTATGACACGCCGGCGTCCTCCAAGAAGAAGGTGCGTCCCAAGGACCGCAACAAGCTCTCCACGGAGGAGCGCCGGAAGCTCTTCGAGCAGGAGGTGGCCCAGCGGGAGGCCCAGAAGCAGCAGCAGCAGCTCCAAAACCTGGGAATGACGTCCCCGCTCCCCTACGACTCCATGGGCTACGGGACCCCCCACCACAGCTTCCTGGGGTACCCCCCCGGCTACCCCATGCAGGCCTACGTGGACCCCAGCAACCCCAACGCCGGCAAGGTGCTGCTGCCCACGCCCTCCATGGACTCCATGTGCTCTCCGGCGGGATACGAGCACTCCCAGACTCTGGTGGGGCACGCGGTGGAGCCGTCCCTGGGCGCGGCGGCGCAGCCGGTGCCGGTGGTGCAGCACGTGGCCGCCGCCGCCGCCGCCGCCGCCGCCGTGGAGGTGCCGCCGCCGCAGTACGTGGCGCCGGGCGAGGCCGTGGTGCACCCTGAGCCCAACGTGGCCGTGCTGCCGGTGGCGGCGCCGGGGGCCGTGCAGGGCCAGGGCTACGGCCCCGTGTGGGAGTCGGGCCAGCAGGCCGTGGCCGTGCAGCAGCCCTACTCCCCCGCCCAGTCCCAGCCCGCCATCTACTACCAGGGCCAGACCTGCCAGACCGTCTACGGCGTCACCTCGCCCTACTCGCAGACCACCCCGCCCATCGTCCAGGTAAAAAACTCCCTGGGGGGCGTGGAACGCGGGGAAAAACAGGGAGCTGACTCGCTCTTTGCAGCTTCTTGTAATGTGGGAGCATCTACTCGGCTCTTCTCAGGGAGCTTCCCACCCAAAAATAGGAGAAAAGCACATTTTGGCGTGTTTTGTGTCTACAAACGCCGTAAATTAGAGAATCGTGAATCGTGGAGTGGTTTGGGTTGGAAGGACCTTGAGGATCATCCAGTCCCACCCCATGCGATTGGCAGGGACACCTCTCACTGTTCCAGGTTGCTCCAGGAGGGAACCGTGTCCAACCTGACCTTAGACACCTCCAGGGATGGGGGATATTGAACAATTCCAGGGATAGGGGATATTGAACAATTCCAG